>NC_036652.1:4572891-4711743 GCF_002806865.2 Cucurbita pepo subsp. pepo
CTGTTGTGTTTGAATTGGGTAAATTACATGAGTGTTGCTTGTATGCCTTAAGCTTCCGCCGTATGTATGCATGCGTTATTTTATGTGTAGAATTGTGTATGCCGGGTTTCGGGTGTTTGATGGACGAATTCGCCCCAGTGAGCGCGAACTTCGTGCCCTGGGTGCTTGATGGAGGTCATCGCCCCGTTGAGCCGGTATGCCTAGTTTGCATGAATTACATACTATGATGTTAGAAGAAGATTGCATGCACCCTCTGTTAATTGCTAGGGCCCATTTCTTTGATAAGATTAGGGAACCTCGGTTAGGAGCGATATGCCGCTCTAGCCTGACTTAATTTTTCCCTAGAAACTTAGCGGTTTACCACGGTAAGAAAGTACCCCGGAGTGTTCATAGATTGCTAGCGTGTGAACGGTATCTATAGCTTCGTGGGAGGACCAAGGGGTCCCTGATCAGTCCTTACTGCTCTTAGCCATTTCGCATGGGAAATGTGTCCCCACGTCGTACAGCCCATTAGCTGCATGGGAACGGGTTGGTCGCGCCCCCCCTAGAGGGACTAGATGGGCGTAGGGGTACTCAGCACACCCCTAGGCCAGGTACCATGTAGTCCCAGATAGCCATGTAGAGGTAGCACCTCATAGAGAGATACCGACCATATTAGCTTGGCATAAAGAACCTCTAGGCGTTTAATGAGAGAACGAAAAATCAGTGAAACACAAGGGGCAAGCCCCAAGGGACCTAGATTAGAGCCAGTCGTCCTAGAACCGAAATAGGAAACCGTGGCAACCTGTTAAATTAAGATGCGAAAAGAGCCTACAAGTAGGTGGCTTACTGAGTATAATTTTTATACTCATCCTTGCTATGTTTTCCCTTTTTTTTTCAGGAGCGCGAGGCGTCGGTCAAGAGTGGGCGTGATCTGAAGGGAATTGTCACAGAGGAATGGGTTGTCCCGGGGCGTCAGTCCAGTCTTAGTCTTTATTTTTGTATTCGCATTCTTTTTAAATTTATTTTCCAAACGGTCTTGTGTTCTGTGTTTATCGTTCGAAAAACTTTATTGAAATTTGATGATTTTCGCTACTGCATATTTAAATCTCTTGTGCATCTGTGTCGTGTCGTTAGTCATTGTCCGTAGTAAAATATTGGGCTGTGACAACAGTTGACTCGTAGAAAACAGGATAGGACAGGTAACCTATAGACTCAACGATCAGTTCAGTAAAAACTCACTTCTCCTTCAGACGTGTCCTCGTCAATCTAATTGTTGTTTGGTTATCGTTTTTTGGCTAGGATTTCATTTTTCCTAACCAAAACAAAAAGAAACTCGATCGGATACTAGAGACAAGCGTAAGTTAGGAACACATTCGACCTGGGGACGAAAAAAGTTTTTTTTTTTTTAATAAATAAAATGGATTTCTTATAATTATTCTTGAAAATGCTCAGAATATGTAGTAAATAAAACGAATTTAGTAAAATAATGTTGGAAAAAAATGTAAAATATAATTATTTTATTGAAATTATATTTTAAAGCAATTGCAGCCATTTTCCTATTTCCTATATTTTAATTAAATAAAATTATGTTTTTTTAAATTATTAAAAAAAAAAAATCACCTGTAATGTAGGAAACTACGTCGTTTTGTAAAAGCGCAGACCTATATAAATTCCCGTGGTCAAACTTTCTCTTCATTGGCTCTGAACCGAAAATGGAGTTTCTAGACGAGGATGCGAAACCCAGGTTCCTTTTCCAATCTCGCGCCATTCCATCTCCGGCGACTGAGCTCCAAAACGAATCACAATCCAGCAAGATCTTTGTCTCAATCACCGTCGTAATATCTTCCATTTTTCTTATTCTCTCGATTTTATTCGTCCAATTCGAACCATTCAGATCTCTTCTCATCTGGATTTCTCTCTCGCTTCTTCTCGGTCCATTTGCCCCAATTTCCCTCACCGGCGGCGATATTCGAGTCGGTCGTGGTCCGATTGTTGAAATTCCCGACGAAGAACACGAACTAGAAGACGATGCGAAGAAGAAACCTGTTCAAAAGCGCTCAAAACTGCGTAGATCCGAGGAAATCACTGCTGGTGCAATCGAAATCGCTGAAAAAGTCACTGCGAAAATGGAGAACAGAAATGGAGCTCTTCAGAGTCGCAATAATGGAGTAAATTTTGCGATTGAAGAGACGGAATGGGACGAAGGGGAATTAGGGCTTTTAAAGAAGCAATTGGCGAAGCATCCTGTGGGGAAGCCGAGGCGGTGGGAGATAATTTCAGAGGCGTTTGGCGGAAGGCATAAAGTGGAAAGTGTGATTAAGATGGCTAAGGAAATGGGAGAGAAGAAATTAGGCGATGAGGATTCTTATGCACAATTTCTGAAGAACAGGAAGCCGATGGATAAGAGAATTGAAAATGTCGATGAAGAACGGCCCGGTGGCGCCGTCGACGCTCAGGTCGCCGGTTGGAGTTCTGGTGAAGACATTGCATTACTCAATGCTTTGAAGACGTTTCCAAAGGATGTGCCTATGAGATGGGAGAAAATCACAGCTTCTCTTCCGGGGAAGACGAAGGCAGCTTGTATGAAGAGAGTTGGGGAATTGAAGAGAGATTTTCGAAATTCCAAAGCTGCTAATGACATCTGAGAGAACAGAAATGGAGTAATTTGAGATCAAATTCTTCAACTTTTGTGTCAAAGAGGTAATACAAAATCTTGAAATGTCTTATTTTTTTCATCATTTTTCCCCTGTTACACATTTTATTGGTTATATCAAGTTTACAAGTTACCATTTCATTTCTCCACTGGTTAATTGTGATACATCTGCTAGCATTTTGATGCAATGAAATTCCATACTCATTTTTTCCTTAGAATATTGCATCATGAATACTGCTGGTTAAAGGTTCGTGACAAATTGAGGGTAGTTTCTGTGAGATCCCATGTCGGTGGCGGAGGGGAATAAAACATTCCTTGTAAGGGTGTGAAAACTTCTCCTTGATAGACAACCTTGTAAAATTGTGAGGTTGATGGTGATAGGTTGTGGGTCATAGCGGACAATATTTGATAGCTGTTACAAATAGTATTAGAGACAGACACTAGGTGGTGTGTCAACGAGGACGCTGGCCCCCAAGGGGATGGATTGTGAGATCCCACATCGGTTGGAGAGCATTCCTTATAAGGGTGTGGAAACCTGTCCATAGTAGACACATTTCAAAACAAATCGTGAGGCTAACGGCGATAAATAACGGGCCAAAGCGGACATTATTTACTAGCATGGACTTGAACTGCTACTCTCATTTAGCATTTGATATGAGATGATATATTATTTTGTTGATTATGTTTTGCTTTTCTCCCCAACCGATGTGAGATCTCACAATCCACTTCCCTTCAGTGTCTAGCGTCCTCACTGACACTCGTTCCCTTCTCCAATCGACGTGGGACACCCAAATCCACCCCTTTTGGGGCCCAACTTCCCTGCTCGCACGCTACCTCGTGTCCACCCCCTTCGGGGCTCAGCCTCCCTCGCTAGCACATCGCCTGGTGTTTAGCTCTGATATCATCTGTAACAGCTCAAGTCCACTTCTAGCCGATATTGTCTTCTTTGGGCTTTCCCTTTTAGATTTTCCCTCAAGGTTTTTAAAATGCCTCCGGTGGGGAGAGGTTTTCACACCCTTATAAAGAATGCTTCGTTCTCCTCTCTAACCGATGTGGGATCTCACACTATCACTCCACGTTAAAGTTTCTATTTCATGCCATAGTTAAAATTATGGACATTAGTTTAGTTCCTTGTTTAAATCTGGTTGCAACCATTAGGTTAACAATGATGATCTTGGGATTTGATTGTGTTTGGATGATGGCTGGTGAAGAATAGAGATGACATTTTGGAGTATAGATTACAGAACGTGTCTGGTTATTTATGCCATTAGGTTTACTTACAGAACGTGTCTGGTTATTTATGCCATTAGGTTTAGCTTGTGATCGTTTAGAAAACATTTCACGACTCTAGAAAAGGGTAAATGAATGTAAACTAGATTTGATTGAACCGAATTATTCCGTTCATTGATTTTAGCTCATTGATTTTAGCAGCAACGACATTCCAGCTCGATGTCATTGAGGTTTCTTTAAGCCTTTTTACAAAAGATTGATCATCAATCCTCAGGCCCTTGTTTAGGGATTGTAGTTGATTACTACTACTAGTCTTCATATAGGGCTGTCGACAACCTTTGTCTTTGCAGGTTTTTCAGATTTATCAAATGTTCGATAAATTTAGTCTCTCAACTTTTGAGCGTGTCTAAATGAAACCATGACTTGTGTAGCATCAGGTTTCAAAGCTTACCGCTTCGATTTCCAGAGCGTGCCCCCTCTTGGCCATTAACCTTACAAGGAATGAAAATATTAGAGCATGCCTCCTCTAGTTCGGTTTTGACCCAACTCAAATCGAACCGGATCCTTTATTATCGGTTCAAGCTGGTCTACAGAGGATTCAACTTGATCCAACTTGTTTCATAGTTTTTTTTTTCTGTCTTTTATCTATATTTTACAAATAAATGTTATCAAAATCTAATTCGAGTTCTTTTAAAACTAAAATAATTAGTTTTAAACAACAACTTGTTTGTTTTTAAAATTGGATGAAAAAGTCTTGTGAGAAAATTAATACAATTTACTACCATTCAAATAGTTATGAAACAATAAAAGTAGACTAAAATTAATATTTAAAAAATAAGATCGATTATGTTCATTTTCATTTATGTCTGTCTAAGCCATTTTGGCATTAACATGTTTTATTTTCACTCACATGCTTAACATGAAAATTTCAAAGAGATTATTCAATATAGAATTGCTCAAAGCAAAATTGCCGTCCATTCATCCTATCCTCTAGAGATTCTTGGTCCATTTATATACTTCTCGTTGACTCACGTCACAGGTTCATTCATCCTATCTTCTAGAGATTCTTGGTCCATTCATATACTTCTCGTTTACTCAGGTGTCACAGGTCTATTCATCCTATCCTTTAGAAAATTTATCACAGCTCCATTCATCCTATCCTCTAGAGATTCTCGGTCCATTCATATGCTTCTTGTTTACCTAGGTGTCACAAGTCTATTCATCCTATCCTCTAGGAAATTATAAAACAACTATCGAGCATAAGCTCTCATGGCTTTGCTTTAGACTTTCCCAAATCTATCCTCTAAGAAATTATAAAACAACTATCGAGCATAAGCTCTCATAGCTTTACTTTAGGCTTTCACATAAGTAATGCTCTGATGGAGATACTATTCTTCCATTATAAATTCATGAGCATTTCCAAAATTAGCCAAAGTGGGATCACTTCCAATAATTCTCAACAAAATCTACCGTCAAAATTTAGAAAAATATTTATCTTAAATAAATTGATGAAAGATATATAAACCAAATAAAGTTTAGGAGGCGGTTGGAATGTTTTTGGATAAAAGACAGCGCCATCGAAAATCAGACGTAACGCAACGTTTCGGCGTCACCTCCAAAGCCTTTATCCGTTTCTACACTATTCCAGTTCCAAAACCCTAACCCACTTTTCACTCTCATCTCCGGCGAATTCTTCCGATGGGTCTTCTCTCATGGTGGAAAGGTGGTTCTGCGCCATCGGAGTCCAATTCGAAGCCGCAGCCTCCTCCGAAGAACGTCTCTCAGCCGCCCGAAGTCCCTGGCCTTAACGGTGCCGTCGAAGTCCCCCGACCGGCCGCCACTGTGACCGTCTTCGAGTTCGGCTCCGTTTCCGCTTCATCCGATAGTGTCACCCTAACCGGTTACTGCCCTGTCTCCGACGACCTCGAGCCCTGCCGCTGGGAGATTCTGCCTGCAAGCGGCTCCGACGCGCCTCTTTTTCGCGTCGTCTTCTGAGGTGCTTGAGATGTAAGTAAAATTAAAATCTATAAACGATTATTCTAGTAGAACGAAGCCTGCTAATTTCCATTTTTTGTTTGGGAGATTTGATTTTTTTCTTTCGCATATCGTGATTTATCTTCGTAAATTGCTGAATCTTGTTCTTCGTTGATTTGTTTTCCATTTGCTTCTTCTCACAATCTGTGCAATCCGTAATCATATATTTGATCATACAAAAAGAAAATGACTGCATTTGCATTTGCATTTCCATTTCCATTTCCATTTCCATTTTTGTTCCAAGTCGAAATTGTTTAGTTCATCTTTTGAATCATAGATTTGGGGCTTAGGAGTCGATTTCTTCACTTCTGAATCTATGCAGGTTAGGGTTTAGAAATCATCTTAATTAAATCACTTATATCCATCCAAAATCACTCCAAAAACATGTTTAAAATTGCTATCAAACATGTTTGTTTTTGTGTTCGAGAAAATTTGTTTCAAAATCAATACCATTTTGTGCTTTGATTTGTTTTGGCCAAGTTGTGAATGTACTTGAAACTACAGGTTTATGGAAGCCACAAGAATATGCCTCAATGATTATTGGTTTTGTTGGCCAGAAGCTTCTTGGAATCATTCAAGAGAGTTGCAGTAATTTGCGGCGTTTCACATAANAAAAAAAAAAAAAAAAAAAAAAAAAAAAAGTATGCAAGTTATTTAGAATTGATGAAATTTCAATCTTAGCTTGCTAATTTCATAATTGTCTGCTTTTGTGATGAATTTTTTTGTTCCTTTACTCATTCTGTGAGAAGAATCTTCCATTTTTCTTTCATGATATCATGTTAGTGAAGTTCATTGTTGTTGTTGATCATCTGAGGTTTAGAATTCAAGAACAGTCGATATGATTCTAGACATCCCTGTTTTATTTCAATCTAGAAAGGATACAAAAGGGGGAGGAAGAGGAATTCTCATGCAAAGCCTCGAAAGCACATGTTTGGGAGTAATTTTGAACGATTAAAGTATGTTTAGGAGTCATTTTGAATGATTAAAGAATGTTCGGGAATGATTTTAAACGTGACAAAAGTGAGAAAGGATACAAAAGGGGGAATGAAGAGAGTTGGTTTTCAGATGGAATACTAGACTCGGATCTATGGATCTCGTCTTCTTTAAACATAGTTATGTTAACTATATCGATTTGTTATGAGAGTTGGTTTTTCCTTATCCACATGCTTTATCAGTAAATAACAATATACTCTAGAATCTTTAGTCTCTCGTGCCCGTGAGGAGACACTAAACCTAGCTTCCTCCCAAACCTCCTCAATGAACCGTTGTCTTACAACATATAAAATTATTATTAGATAGATACCAGACTCGGATCCATGGATCTCGTCTTCTTTAAACATAGTTATGTTAACCATATCGATTTGTTATGAGAGTTGGTTTTTCCTTATCCACATGCTTTATCAGTAAATAACAATATACTCTAGAATCTTTAGTCTCTCGTGCCCGTGAGGAGACACTAAACCTAGCTTCCTCCCAAACCTCCTCAATGAACCGTCTGTCTTACAACATATAAAATTATTATTATATAGATACCAGACTCGGATCCATGGATCTCATGAGAGTTGGTTTTTCCTTATCCACATGTTTTATCAGTAAACAACAATATACTCTAGAATCTTTAGTCTCTCGTGCCCGTGAGGAGACATTAAACCTAGCTTCCTCCCAAACCTCCTCAATGAACTGTTTGTCCTACAACATATAAAATCATTATCAAATGAGACGGTTCACANTTTTTTGTAATTGGCACATGCTTTGTTAAACCCCCCATAAGAACCATATTCTGACTTTTATCTGGAGAATATCCAACAACCGATTCCATTGAGTGAATAATGGACCCAGATCCTAAAAACAACAAAGCTTTTGAATAAGCATGCGTAATCAAATGAAATAAAGCAGCTCGATAAGACCCTATACCCAAAGCTAACATCATATAACCCAATTGAGACATTGTAGAATAGGCTAAACTTCTCTTAATATCTTTTTGAGCANGAAACGAAATTGATTCGATTTTTAGATTCAACCCTCGACTTGATTGGGCTTTTGGGCTCAACCCTTTGAATTTGGGCTTTACTAGATATGGGCCAAATTATTATTTAATCAACTTCTTTTGGGCTCATTTGAACCTAGACCTATGAGTTTGATAATGTGTTATTATACCTATAAAAGCTATTAGATTCCTGATGTAAGGTATTNTAGCTCCAAATAGTACTGTTATTATACCTATAAAAGCTATTAGATTCATGATGTAAGGTATTACTATAAAAAGCGGAAGAAGCCGAGCGACAAGAAAAATTCCCGCTGCTACCATCGTAGCAGCATGTATAAGAGCCGAAATCGGGGTAGGACCCTCCATAGCATCAGGTAACCATACATGAAGAGGAAATTGAGCAGATTTAGCAACTGCACCTGCAAATAATAGGACGGCGCACAAAGTAACAAATAATAAATTAACCTCATTATTATAAATCAAGTTATTGAATATTTTAAATAAATCCCGAAATTCAAAACTCCCTGTTGTCCAATAAAGACCTAAAATCCCTAATAATAAACCAAAATCCCCCACGCGATTAGTTACAAATGCCTTTTGACAAGCATTTGCCGCAGTAGGTCGAGTGAACCAAAAACCTATTAATAGATAAGAACACATTCCAACCAATTCCCAAAAAATATAAATTTGGATCAAATTCGAACTAGTAACTAATCCCAACATTGACGTATTGAACAAACTCATATACGCAAAAAATCTCAAATATCCTTGATCGTGAGACATATAATTGTAGGTAGGACCCTCCATAGCATCAGGTAACCATACATTAAGAGGAAATTGAGCAGATTTAGCAACGACACCATCGGGGTAGGACCCTCCATAGCATCAAGTAACCATACATGAAGAGAAAATTGAGTAGATTTAGCAACGACACCCGTAAATAATAGGACAGTGCACAAAGTAACAAATAATAAATTAACCTCATTATTATAAATATAATTTTTTCGTTAATTTATAAATAATAACATGCTAATTTGTGGTTGGTCAAATTTTTTTAAAAAATAAGTTTGATTTAAAAAAAAAAAAAAAGTTTAAAAGGATTAGAAAAAAGGTTGAAATTTGAATGTTTGAGCATTTTGGCACGTGTAGAAGAGTATGAGAAGAAAAATGACAAATAATTTCATAACCGGACACTGTGGACAAAGATATGCTTACCTGCCTGTGATCTTTTCTCGGCCCCATTTCTTCCTCCTCGTGGCAGACAACTTTACGGACCGCCACTCTGGACCAATAAAAACAAGCCTTCATGTACCTCACGGTCATCATATCCCAATAATGCCCCCTTTTGTTTTTTCTTTCCAGAAATTGGATCACTGGATAATTTTTCATTCTAAAAAAGTTTTTTTTAATATTAATTTTAGTACTATTATTAATTGAAAATGGAAAATTGTTGCCTTTTATTTTTATTTTTATTTTTTTTTCCAAATTTAATCAAAGCTATTTTTCCTAATAAATACCATATTTATTAGGAAACCGAGAAATGATAAAATATAGTTATTCTACTCAAAGCAGCATACTCGAGACTAATCGGTTTATACTCAAGTCTTATAAATTCAAATAATTTTACTAATAATCATTTTCAAATACATACGAGTACATACTCGATATACACTCTTTTTGTCACAACCGCCAAAATTTGAAAAAAAAAATACCATCGATTCCCGTACCACCTTCGACCAAATTATTTACGATTTCATTCTCTAATCCCAACATAATTTTAGAAATTAGATCGAAAATATAATAATTTAGCTTATAAATTAAATAACGAACCCTCAAAATCATTAGAGAAGGCATAGAAATTAAACAAGTAACAACATTTACTAAAAGCCAATTCCCCACCCATCAAACTATACAACTTTTCATTAATTTCAATGAGTGGATTTGCTTTAATGATGAGTACATTTTGGAGCGTTCTTAACTAATGAGACAATCTTTAACTTAATTTTAATCACTAATTTTTAAAATCTTGTCGGAAATTGACACATATTTATAATATTTTAACTCGTTCGATTCTCAAATCATAAAATGTAATGGGTGTCTGTCTATCTCAAATAATTTTTTTTACTCATATTGAAATTTGAATCGAGCGTTTTTTATTATTTATTATTTTTTTTTTTTTTTATTTATTAATATTTCTAATTGCCCAAATTCAACTTAACCCTTATAATTGAAGGGGCAATTTAAGTTTTTTTTTTTTCAGGAAAATAAATAAATAAATTATTAAATACGAAAATGGTAAGATTTATAATATTCCTTCTTGTCTTGCAACCTTCCAATTTTTTTAAATATTATATTATATTGGAATGTTTATGAGAGCTTTAAAGGCCCACGTGGTGCCACGTGGAAAGACATTTGCACTTTTTGTTTCCCACTGTGGGACCCACATCAACTTTTTTTTTTTTTTTTTTTTTTTTTTNTTTTTTTTTAATTTTCTAATTATTGTATTTTAGCACTAAAAAATTATTTTAAATTTTTTTATTATTAATATTTATTTTCCCCCTTATTTTAGAGTATTAATAGTGATTTAATATAGTATTAAAGCAACCGGGTCTTACTAATCATAGTTCGATTGTGTTACATATGATTAGTAAGATACTGCAATGACTAATAGAGGATGTTCCCTATTACACGATGGGTTAATGAAGCCTCGAGTCGACTAGTTGGTCGCCAGACATGCCTCGACATCTCTTCCATTGACACTCCAAACCGTCTACACATGTTCCAAAGACGTGTCAAATGAGATCAATATACATAGAGAGACGTCTTTATCTTGAAAAGTATGCGATTTTTCTGTGTTCGGCTCGATACCACTTTGCCTAGGTACTAACATAAACAATGGATCAAGTTGAATCTTCTACTCGTTTGTATCGTCAACTCCTAAAAAATTTTTAACTTGTGTATGTGTGTGTATTTATGTATATAACGTTACGATGCTCGGTTTGTCACCATTTGAGCTCGGTATTAATTAAAACATCATACTATCTTCTAAATATATAGTAAATAAATTGAAAAAAATTGACCATGCACAAAGGAGGCTATTGTAGTTCACCATACATATACATATATATATATATATATATATATATATATATATTTAATAAAAATATTTTTAAATTAAAAAAAATTATAAAAATACCTTTACCATTAATTTTGACACGGTTAGTACTTTATTTTAAAAATATCCTCAAATTTTTAACCGTGTTTAAAAAATACCATTAAACTTTAAAAAATTTCATTAATATCCTTAACTTCGTTAAAAAAATTTAAAAATACATTTACCGTTAGTATTTTTAATTTTTTAAAAAAATTAAAGAATTTGTTGAAATGGTGACAATGACTATTTTGACGATGAAAAAAAAAACTTATATTTATCAATTTTCTTGATTATAAATATTATTTTGTCGTTTCAAGACAACTCTTGTACTGAACAGAGTACTATTTCTTTAGATGGATAAGATAAGTCCTTGATTGATGTAAAGTCAAACATTTTTAGATTCTTTTTCGTTATTCATTTATTATTGCTAAATATAAAGTCATTTTATGAAGAAAAATTGTATAAGGACCTAGCCCGATCACCAAACTCAAGGAGTATGCGAGCCCGTCTAGTGGGTCCACGCTCACACTGTTGGTCGTGTATACAGAGATACTACACATCCAATTTGTCCGGACTAGATCCCCTAAGAGAATACAGATTTAAATTATAGGTCTTATTTATATTGCATGTGTTTGCATTCTCGGACTCCAATAGTTCAGATTTAAATGAAAGGATGGTATTTGAACTTCAATCAAGATAATTTTGAATTTAAATCGGGTTTGTATTATTTGGTTGATACATTAAATCGAGCTGATATTTAAAGTTGATGTGTTAATAACGGATACGATGTTCAAACTAACCATTTAAAATTTATACCGGATGAACTATTAATTTCAATTTTAATAGGAAATTCTTGAACATTTATGTCAATACATTATCAAGATAAATAAAATATAAGAGAGATTATATGAATTTGTGATTTTTTTTAAAAAAAATATGGAAAGGTTTCACTGTGGGAAAGTAAAATAAATTAGATAATTTAACTAGAAATTATTTTATATATAAATAAAAAATATAAATATTGTTAATTGAATAGAGTGGTTTATTATTAAATGAATATATTGATTTATTTTAATTCTATAAAATATATATATATTACAAATTCAAGTTCAATCTCCTCCCCAACCAATGTGGGACATCACAATTCACTCTCTTTCGGGCCCAGCGTCCTCACGGACACTCTTTCATTCCTCCAATCGATGTGGGACTGCCCCAAAATCTACTCCCTTTAGGACTTAGCGTCCTTACTGGCACACCGCCTCGTGTCTACCCTCCTTCGGGGAATAG
Organism: Cucurbita pepo subsp. pepo; assembly: GCF_002806865.2. Taxonomy (NCBI): domain Eukaryota; kingdom Viridiplantae; phylum Streptophyta; class Magnoliopsida; order Cucurbitales; family Cucurbitaceae; genus Cucurbita; species Cucurbita pepo. Next base: position 4,585,219 of record NC_036652.1, read on the forward strand.
CGAGAAGGCTGACACATCGTCCGGTGTCTGGCTCTGATATCATTTGTAACGATCCAGATCCACCTCTAACAGATATTGTCTTCTTTGAGCTTTCCCTTTCGGGTTTCTCTTTAAGGCTTTAAAACACGTCTGCTAGAGGAAGGTTTCCACACCCTTATAAATGGTGATTTGTTCTCCTCCCCAAATTGTCGTGATACGTGGAAATCACTACAAGGGAAGTAAGATTTGGATTACCTTGTTGATCGAATATCTCAAGGCAAGAACATTGTTTGAGATTCGAATAACTCTACAAGCAAGATTGATCATGTCTAGCTTGAATGATTCTTGTTGATCAAATATCTCAACGCAAGAACACTTGTTTGAGATTCGAATCACTCCACAAGCAAGATTGATCATGTCGAACTTGAATGATTCTACATGCAACCTAAACTACATAGAATTGCAAAGAAACTTAGTCATTAGCTAAAGAAAGCACAAATGCTCCTTCTACTATATTTTATAAGCCTCAAAATCAAACTATTAAACGCATTTCAAGAGGTGTAACATTCATACTTAATGATCATAATTAACCATTATATAATTGTAACCGAAAGTAAATAAAAAGTTTTAAAATACATTAATGAAATACAATAACTCTAAATAACTTTAAATTGTAATTCACCCAAAATTTATAACATGAAACTTCATTCTTGTTCAATGTGGCATGAATTATCTTTTGATAATTTTAACAATATTTTCTTCACATCTTTATTGAAGTATATTGTATGATTGATCTCTTAGTTCATATCATGTTGGGTTACCAACTCGGCCCTTTCAAAATTGTAAGTTCGTCTAATTCCCAAAAATTAGTATCAAATGAGACCATAATAATCTATTTTAAAAACGTCTTTTCATTAACAAAAGTTAAAGCCATTGATAATACGAAAAATTGGTCTAATGTAGATTTCCCGAACTTTTTTTCCTCTTGGAAAAAAAAGGAAGACAAACATAAATAAATCAAATGAAAAGAAAGGTGAAGAAATTAATGGAAGAGAAAAAAAACGAATTTAAAGAAGGAAACTAATTACTTTTTATTATTATTATGACTAAATCCAATTCAAGATGAAAGAATATAATTTAGAAGATACAAATACACGTGTAAAGTTTCTATTGGTTCGTTTTTCAGACAAAGATATGATGGATAGAATTTTTAAACCAAAGAATATTTCCATTTTCCTTTTTTTATAAAAAAATATAAAATTATTTAAAATTTAAATATTTTATAGATTATATTATTTCAAAATATATTTAATACCACCAACTTTCACCGCCTCTTGTTTATTATTATTATTTAAAAAAAATGGTTTAAAAATCTTATTTATTTATTAGAAATTAAAATCTCATAAAATTTAATATAAAACATTTCATCGATTAATAAATGTCAAATATTCTTAATTTTCAGAGCAATTTTAAAACTAGAGTGAGATGAACTAGGTTGGATTAGATTATGAACTTTCTTTTCGAATTGGTCAGGTTGTCTGATGTGGAATCACTACAACGTGAGTAAGATTCGGATGACCTTGTTGATTGAATATCTCAAGGCAAGAACACTTGTTAGAGATTCGAACCACTCCACAAGCAAGATCGATCATGTCTAGCTTGAATGATTCTTGTTAATCAAATATCTCAAGGCAAGAACACTTGTTTGAAATTCGAATCCCTCCCACAAACAAGATTGATCATGTCGAGCTTGAATGATTCTACATGCAACCTAAACTACATAAAATTGCAAACAAACTTAGTCATTGGCCCGAGTAAGCACAAAGACTCATTTTACTCTATTTCCAAGTTACTTACAAATACAGCATGCATGGCTTTATATAGCATCAAAATCAAACTATTAATTGACCATTATGTAAATGTAACCGAAAGAAAATAAAAAGTCTTAAAATATATTAATTAAATACAATAACTCTACATTATTCTGTAATCCACCTCAAAAGAATGAAATTCATTATTTTGAACGCATGAATGGAAATATCTTTTGATAATTTCAATCGCATTTTCTTCACATCTTCATTAAAATATATTGTATGATTGATGTTTCTTGGTTCATATCATCGTCACTATTTTTTTTTTTTTTAAATACTCGAACTCGTAGAGATTCCGTTCCAATCAACTATTTCTTTGCATGTGATAGGTTAGTCTTTATTTCTTTTTTTCCCCGAACTCTAATTGTCAAATCTATCGACGTAGTTATTTTATTGTTTTCTCTTGGCTATTATTTTGTCACGCAACGTATAATATTAACAAATTTATTGAATGATGAGATGTTACCCTAAATTAAAATTTTAGGGTTATATTAAATATAAAATTCAAATTTATACTCATTATAGTAATTATTTTTTATAAATTTGAGTTTATCATAGATTTATTAGACACAAAACTTGTTAGATCCTACAGAGATGTGAACAAACTATTTCTTATAAGAATGTGAAAATCTCTATCTAACAGACACGTTTTAAAACCGTGCGGCTAACAACGATACGTAACGAGAAAAAGGGCACAATATTAGAGTCAGACACCCGGTGGTGTGCTGGCGAGGACGTTGGACCCTCAAGAGGGGTGAATTGTGATCCCACGTTGATTGGAGAGGGAATGAAACATTTTTTTTTTATAAGGATATGGAAACCTCTCCTTAGTAGACGAGACGAATGCAACACTCCTTCAGTGATATGTTGTCTTAAAACCATGCATCGAGTTTTCAAATAAATACATGATAACTACGGGGCGGGGAAGTCTTCCCCATTCCCATCCCGTCACCTATTCCATCCCGCCAAATTCTCCATTTTTTTTGTGGGGATCGAGTTCCCTACGTAATTTTAAAACGCAAAGATATATATAATTCTCTATCACATCCGATCTATAAATTTTAATTTTAATTTTAATATTACAACATAGTTTTTAATCATAAAAAAATTATAACATAGTCTTTAGTTTAAATATTACGATTAGAATCTCAAAATTAACTAATTTATTACAAGGACGAGAAATATAATCACGTTCCCACTTCCTCCCTCGTCCCCATCTAAAATACTGAGTAAGTAATCAGATTAGAAATGTATACATTCTGAGCCAAATATTGTAAAATCAAGTAACATAAAACGATTCAAAACCGGTCAATTTCATGCACACAGATAAGCATTTGCCATCAGTAAAATTACAGCACAACAGTGGTACAATCTTCATGTACATAATAGATAATTGTCACAATGTCATATCATGAAGAGATGGGTACGGTTCTCACAGTTCAATGTAATTGACCTAAACGTCGTATCACACAGTTCAACGTAATTCCCTCATTATAAATTTTTCATGCACACAGATAGGTAAATGTCATATCATATACCTTATTGTAATTCTCATTCACATAAATACATTATCGCTATAATTTTCATGCACACCTAAATAGATGAGCATAACAGACGACGAGTTTGTGCAACGGAGTCGACCTCTAGATTCGAACATAAAACAGAGCCATACCCATGAGACAATGAGGTCTAAGACAAAAGTTGATGATGCACGTTTAAAATTCTCCCCCTTAAGTTGCGCTCGACAAGTGAGTTTGGCTCGACTTTTGTAGTCGGAGTTTTTCTTAAATCTTTTTTATTATTTTATTTTTTTAAAAAAAAGTTATTTCATTAAAAATCGAAACTTTAAAAATGTCGGGGCAAAACTAAATAAAAAATGCTGAAATTTTTTGTCCCATCAATAATTTAAAAATGGTCTAATAATAAGATTGAAAAAAACAGGGAAATAGGGAAAAAAAACTTTAAATCAAAGGGAAAAAATGATTCATATATCATCCAAAAATTTTGTGAATAATTTAATGATTTTTTTATTTCACCTTTTTTTTTTCTCTATTTGTTTTCCCATAATTTTTTTATTTTTTATTATTGATTATGAATATGCTTTAGGGGACAAAATCATATCTCGTTAGCTAACATTTTGATTAATCATCATTTAATGTGAATTATAATTATTGAAATTTGACAAAAATAGTTAGGGGTGTACGTTGGCTGTGTTGGAAAAATCTTTTGGACCAATCCGAAATTTTAGTTTGGATTGAGTTAGTGACCCGAGTTGTAATAGCCCAAATAAAATAAAGACTATGATCATGATGATAATCATGTCTCGCATGATATTCAGGGGTTTGTTAACTTCTGGACGTTCAGTTACGGACAACTAGCTCGACTATGATGGGTCTAGAGGGTGTGAACCGCTTGGGGACACATGCTTGCACGTGTAGGTCGTGTGTAGGAAAATACTACATAGTCAATTTGTTTGGATTGGAGGCCACATCTATGCTGGTTTAACGATAGGTCCATAATCATGAATTGTATGTGTTTGCATTCCCTGTCCCAATAGTGGGGTAAGTTATTGAGTATTCAAGTCATGTACTAGTTCTATTTTTCAAGTAAATGCAAGACACACATGTATGGGTAGACAACGTCATCACAAGTAAAGATCATGACATATGACATAAAATAGTTGTATTTAAATTCTTAGACTATAGGTTAGTATAGAGCGTTTTCAATCTTAATATTTACTTTATTTTATTTAATATTTTGCTATGTTGAAGATCTTTTGAAACATGTAAGTCTATGACATTGTTTTACGAAAATGTTCTAAATGTTTATTCCCGCATGAGAAAGTATATTACAATGATGGTAGCAACTTTAAGTTAGCAGAAATCTATGGTTGTTACATGAGTAACTCGAATAGAGTTCACAACCCAATCCAATTCAGGTTGAGTTGGGTTAGATTTTTTTTTTTAAAATTTAAATATTAAACATTTATAAGTCAGAACACATCACTCATATTGATTACAAATATTAAATATTCTTAAGATTAAGTATAAGGTAGGGTTGAGTTAGGTTGACACAACAACATAAAATGACTCGTAACCTGAACCAAATTTTTTATTATTGTAAAATTCATCGCAAACCAATCTGAAAAAAAAAAAATTTAACCCAAACCAACCCTTATGATTTAAGTTGGGTAGTTCAAGTTGTTCCGGTTATCGGGTCATATGAACACCTCTAAAAATAAGTGTTAGTAGTCAAAGATCCTATATCTCGAAGATGCAAAGTCGAGGTAAATAATTTTTAGTGCAAATATAATTTTAATTTTAATTTCTTTTTATAAGGGAATGAGATTTAAAGTTATTTCCAATCATAGGCTTTTTGAAGCTAGCATCTAGGTCCTACGAGCCAACCAAGATCGTCCTAAGGTGCTAGCTAGCCCCTATAAGCTCATCATTGCTCGTAGTCTAGCCATTTTGGACCTCACTCTTTACCATAACTTGACTCTTTGGTGCTCATCGTCTATTACGTTCTAGCTTCTTGGAGCTCATCGTTACTCATAATCTAGCCACTTGGACCTCAATTTATTTATGGATTCTTACGATGCACTTCTATGCTAGTGGAGTGACATACAATTAATTAAGTTTAAATTACTAAACATATAATCTCTTATAAGTTCCATACTAGCTCATCGAAATGTTCAAATTAATATTTAATATTTTACTCCAGTCTTTCTTTTTTAAATTTTTTGGATTTAAAATAATTATGGAGTGGAATTAAATTAGTAAAAAAATTAATTTTTAAATAAATGGATTGGTTGAAATTGAAAGTTTTAAAATTAAAATGGATTTATTTGTTTATAAAAAATTTTAAAAAAATATAAATATTTTTCCAATTAATTTAAAAAAACCATTTAATGTGAATTGCTCACCGACCTTGGGCTTAGAGATATTAAGAGTACATGTGAATATACACTGTCCAGTCCGAATCACCAACAAAAAACCGTTGAATTATGTAGTTTGTATAGATATAGGTAGGATAAACAAACATAACCATTTTCATTAATTAATTATATATATATATATAAGTGGACCGTTCCTAAATTAGTTAAAATACTGTCAACCTGAACATAGCTCAACAAATAAGATACTGTAAATAAAACATTGTCAATTTTAACATCGTTTATTGCTTAAAACACTTAAAACATTGTCAAGGTACTGTATATACACGTGTATGGTAGTTTATGTTGTCAATTTTAGCATTGTTCATGTGAGATCTCACATAGGTTTGGATGGAGAACGAAACATTCTTTATAGGATATGAAAACTTCTCCCTAGCAGACACGTTTTAAAAACCTTGAGGGAAAGTCCAAAGAGAACAATATCCTGAATGTGCGTGTACAGTTTGTTGTCAATTAACATCGTTCATTGGTCAAAACATTGTGAACTAGAACACAATTAAAAAAATAAAAAACAAGACATTTTTTTTAAATGGTTAAAATAATTCTTTTATATTCAAATTATTCTTAGACGTATTTTTAATAATTTAAAATTAATTTAACATTCACTTCACTTAATTAATGTTCTAGACAAATAAGAATTATATTTTAAATTAATAGTCCTTTTAAACTTAATTGGAATATATTAATTAATTAGACTTTATTGTATAATCTTTAAATAATCTAAATAACTAAATTAATTATAATTTATTAAATACATAATTAAAAATTTAATAATATATTACATACAATAGATTAAATAATATATCAGAATTTATTAGAAAATTTTAAAATATAAATTCCATTTTCATAACCGTTTTCTTTTTTAAAATTATATAATTTTTCTCTCTAATTTATTTACTACCATATTCACTCTCCATAAATAAACAATTGAATTTTATTTTTTTAATCAAATTCTAAAATATTTTATATTTTCTTTTTACTTTAAAATGATTATTTAAATTTGGTAACTAAATTTATAATTTTATCAATATTTAAATAAATCAAGTGAAGTATAGAAATTAAAATTAAAAAAAAAAAAACTTTCAATTATTATTATTATTATTATTATTTATTTATTTTTTATTTTTTTTGAAGAAAACATCACATGTGTGTATTTGACTGCCAATGTACAAAAAAGTTGAAGATGAAGCTTTATTTTTTAAGAAAGAGGAGTCCTTCCTATAAATAGATGATGTTGAGCGGGCAAAACAATTTCAACTACGTAGAATGTTCGCTGCGCATTGCTAATTCCTGCATTTTCCACTGTAAGATTTCATCTTCCATTTCCTCTCTTCAAATTCTTGTAATCTTTGAACTGAACAAGGATTCAACAGTTTTCTTCATTGCCATGGATGCAGAGGTGTGGTCCGCAATCTCAAGGATCCGTACTGTCTTATGTGTTTAGTCTCTATCTACGATCTCTATCTCCGTTTATTGTTGCTTGTTTTATGTAGATGCTAAAGGTACGGTTCCTTCGGAGGAAGAGACGAAAGCATGATTGAGGTAATCTCCACTGTGTCTTCTTCGTCAGAATAGTTATTTTGGCCTTTCAAATCGCCAGTGTTCGAGCGTTTGTTTTGAAATGTGATTGTGATTATGATTGCGATGAGTTTGATTTTTGTCGCTTTTGTTTCGGTTGGAATGATTTTGATATGATTTATCTCTTTCTCTATGCTTTGGTTGTTTCCGGAGGCGTTCCGATTGGGAAAATAAGTTTTTCGGAGGATTTAGTCTTCGAAACACTTCATTAACCGAAGTTCAGGATGCTTATGATTACTGTAGGATCCATTTTAATCAGAGGAGTACTGTGTGTTCCATGTATTATCGTTTTCTCGAGTAATCTCTTGAGCTGTCGTATTAAATTTGCAGCGAGACATCTGTATACATTTATTTCTTTTTCCTCGAACGTTTCGCTCTTGCACATTTGTGAAATTTTGATTTGCTGTTTGTTGTTGTTTTTTTTAAAATAAATATGTGGAAATTTTCATATCAATTGAGGATGAGTTGAAAATGTTTGCGTTTTTGCCAATGATCAGTGATCTAAGAAACATGCCAAGCGAGCTATGGTTTGCACTGTCGATGATTTACAAGAATGGAAAGACTTTCCTAAGGGTCTTAGGGTTCTTCTCCTTGACCGCGACAGTAGCTCCGCTTCCGAGATAAGATCACAACTAGAGGAAATGGAGTATGTTGGTGAGATAGTTCAAACGCCTCATTTTGGTCTTTTTGTTAGAAATCCTCTTTCTTCTACAGCAGTGTTTTTTTCTATCTTCTTCAACATTCAAATATATTTGCTTTACTCGCGTCCTAAAGAAGGCATTTTAAGCTACTTGATTAATTGAGGAGATCTGCATTCTCTTTTCTATAATCCATCTTTGGAGGATAATTACATATATGTATTTCCATAGAATTTATCCCCCTTTAATTTTTCCTTTTTTTATGATTGTAGGCCTGAACTTTTATACATGTTTCAAGGTCCCTAAACTTTTGAAATCTTGATTTTGGTCCTTAAAACTTTTTTAAACCACTCATATATATATATATATATATATAAAATGTGTGAGATTACATCAGTTCTTCAATACATTAGATAACATATTTATGGTAGGTACTACTTGTGGAATATAATTAAAGTTGAGGACTAAAATTGAGATTCTATAGAGAGAAAAAAAGTCCAAAATGGCAGTAAAAGTTAAAGGGCCAAAATTTGGAGACCAAAATTGAACATTAATGAACATATTGAAAATGCACTTATTTCTACTTTCTACGACTTTAGAGTGTCATCATTTCTTCCACAAAATGTGTATTTCCAAATATTAATTTGTTGTGATCTGTATTCTCACTGTTGTGATCCCATTTTCATGTTCTCTATTCCTTTAAGAAGTTACCCTTTTAGTTTCTTCTATACTTCTATGTTGATAAGTTTCACTTGTCATATTGCAGTTTATTCCTGCACTGATGAGAAGGAAGCTTTGTCAGCAATTTTGAATACACCGGGAAACTTCCATGTTGCAATTCTGGAGGTATGACTAATGACTTCCGGAATGGAATTATACATTTAGGCCATAAGTTGAGTCCTCTGGTATGCTTACTTGATAAATTTAGTTCTCGTGATGATTGGACCATTTTCAATAGCAATATTATTGGTTTTGTTTGTCCTTTTAAACTCTTGGATCCATCTCTGGTTGCAGGTGTGTGCAAGAAATTATGATGAGAGTTTTAAGTTGCTTGGAACTTCCATGGACTTGCCAATCATAAGTAAGTTAACAACTCNTGAGGGACTTGTTCTTATTCAAACTTCTGTTCAGACTTGATTGACCATTCATTATTCTCATTGCTATTTTTTGTGGACATCTTTACAGTTCACACTGGCCTGCATGAAGATGGGGCGGCCAGAGCTAGCAAGGAAAGCCATTGCAGTGGCTGAGAAGAAGCTTTCAGCTGATCGTTGGCCCGAGTACTACGACATGCGCAGTGCAAGCTTAATAGGGAAGCAATCACGACTCTTCCAAACATGGACGATTGCCGGTTTCTTGACATCAAAGTTGCTTTTGGAGAACCCAGAGAAGGCGTCTCTATTGTTCTGGGAGGAGGATTATGAGATTCTTCAAGGCTGCGTTTGTGTACTCGGCAAAGCCAATGGAAACAAGTGCTCTCGCCATCGTCATCGCCAGCATCGAAAACCGAATAATCTCAACCATTAGCCTAACAACAACTGTCTCTAACAGATGAAGTTCTTCGGAGGTGCATTTTTCTCCCCTCCGGTGATTCTGTGTGTATAAAAAAAAATGCAATTTGAGGCTCAGTTTTTGAAGAGTCTGTATTGTTGTATTCATTGGGAGTTAAACGTATGATTCTGAATAACCTTCGGAGTTGAATACTTTTAGGATAAATTTGAGGTTACTATTTATTGATTGGTATTTGGTCAACCATTTAAAAAATTGTCTTCAATATTTTTATAGTTAATATATGTCTTGACTAGTTGAGTAATCTGTACAAATGTTAATACTATTTTTATTTAAATAAAAGATTTTAAAATGTACCTCCAAGTTTAAGAATAGATATATATATATTTTAAATTATGGTTTCTTCCATTTTGAATTATTTAGAATTTAATTAAAAAAAAAAAAAAAAAAAAAAAGAATAAAAAGAAAAAAGGTATATTGACCAACGATATTTTGAGAAGGCATTTTCCAATACTCCAAAGCCTGATGAACACTCCGAAGCATCCTTGATGCAACTTCAATTAGAGAATAAAGACAGGAATGAAGTTCCGGAAGAGATGGAAATGCTTTCTTGGATTCAGGATATTGTATGGGAACCACCAGAAGGAAGTGAGAAGTCTCAACTGAACCTGGGAGAATCTTTGCAAGGTAGCTGGGAAAGCGGACATCAAATGAACTGTTCAATGGAAACTGATAGCAGGGAAAAAGATGTGTACTCTAAATTCGTCGAAACAGCTACACATGATTTGGTTTGTGAAGGTCCCTTTCAGGAGGGTCAACCTCGATTATCTGGCAAGGTAATGGTCAAAGAATACAAGAACTTTCTAGTTGGTTTAGGCTGAGAGTAACGTTTATCATCCATTGCAGAATAAATCTGATGTCAAAAGTAGTGCTTCAGCTGCTGAGCATTCAATCCAAGGCTCTGATGTGAACCATTCTGCTGGATCCAAAGCGAAGAAATCAAAGGTATATTGTCGGACTCAAAAAAACACAAAATTTTGTGCATCTAGATTATAAAATACATTCAAAACTTGGGTTTTCAAATGAAGCGTGTAATTTCATCGTGTCAAGGATGAGATTTTTGTGTGAAAGTGTAACAACTCAAGCCCAACGCTAGCAGAAATTGTCCTTTTTGAACCTTCCCTTTTGGGCTTCCCCTCAAGATTTTTAAAATACGTCTGATAGAGAAAGGTTTCCACACCCTTATAAAGAATGCTTCGTTGTCCTCTCCAATCGATGTGGGATCTCACAATCCACCCTCTTTCGGGGCTTAGCGTCCTCGCTGGCACTCGTTCCTCTCTCCAATCGATGCAAGGGATCTCACAATCCACCTTCTTCGGTTAAATAGTTGTACTAGGAGATCAATTGCTCGGAGTATAAACTTGGCCAGTCCCACACGAACGTAAAAAGAAATAAGCTTTGAACTGTGACTTCTTATTTATGAGATTCTGAATCATACTGTTGTTGGCTAATATTGTCCGTTAGGTGGACTGGAGCCCAGAGCTACATAAAAAATTTGTTCAGGCAGTGGAACAGTTAGGCATAGATCATGCAATTCCTTCCAAAATACTTGAGCTCATGAAAGTTGAAGGTTTGACAAGGCACAATGTTGCAAGTCATCTCCAGGTGCCCACTTGACTTTGCCTATGTATAAAATAAGTTACAATTATCCTCTCTTATTTATTTATTTATTTTAGCCTTTACGTTGTTTATGTAGAAGTACAGAACGCAAAAGAAACATATAATGCACAGAGAAGAAAATCCATGGTGGTCACATCCAAGATGTACAATACAAACCAATCACTTGAAACCTATCATGGCTTACCCTTCTTATCATCCTAACTGTGGAATATCACTGTCTCCTGTTTTTCCAACATGGAGACAGACCAATAGCCATCCAGGTAACGCCCGTCCGCCCGGGTTTTGCCATTGGCCACGACCAGGAATTCAACCCTGGAATTCGTATGCAGGAGCAGGGGTAACGTTTACTGTTCTTAGAGTTCACTGTATAATAATGAGACTGTCACCACAAAAAGACCCAAATTTGAAACCTCGTACTTCACTGATTGGTTTAGGTACAAGCTGATGCATGGGGTTGCCCTGTGACGCTGCCTTCTCATGCTCCATATTTTGCACTTCCTCGGGTAAGAGTTGATTTGATTTGATTTGATTTTTCTTTTACCGTGAGTTAAAACTGAGAATTTAACCTCCTTATTTGGAGTGAGTAATTGTGGGCGTTTTCTTTTGGCCATTTTGCAGCATGTATTATCAGCTTCACACAATATGCATACGGTAAATAAGAGCTACGGCATGCCTCAGAGTTCATTTGATCTTCAACCGGTAATTTAAACCTCCTTTTCTTTTCCATTATCAGGGGGCATTTGGTTTATGGGTTTCGATGTGGAGGGAATTTAAGCCTATGTTTGGATAGAGGTATTTAATGTTTTGCCACGGTTAGGAACCACGGTCCTTCTCTCATTTTGTCCCCTTTTAGTATAAGCTTTCATGACTTTACTTTTGGTTTCTCAAAAAACCTCACACCAATGGAGGCAGTGTTCTATACTTGTAAACTCACGAACTTTCTCTTAATTAGCCAATATGAAACTTGTAACGGCCCAAACCCACCGTCAGCTCTTTGGGCTTTACCTTCGAGGACTTTCTTTCAAAGTTTTAAAACGCGTCTAGTAGAAAGAGGTGTGGACTCTTATAAGGCATACTTTCTTCTCCTCCCCAACTAATGTGAGATCTTACAATCCACCTCTTTGGGGGCCAGCGTTCTTGCTGGCACACCACCCGGTGTCTGGCTTTGATACCATTTGTAATGGCCCAAGTCCACTGCTATCTGATATTGTCCTCTTTAGGTTTTCCGTGTAATGCTTTCCCTCAAGGTTTTAAAACGCGTTTACTAGAGAGAGGTTTCCACATCCTCATTAGAAAATGTTTCGTCGAAGTAGGTCTCGTAGAACTACTCTCAATAATCTCAACACAAACATCCAAATTGCCTAACCCACAAATGCATGAGTTTTCCAAAAGCCCCACTTTATTTTTCCCAACGGTTTCCCCATTTTTGTTGTTTTCTTTCTGTTCTTTCTATTTGTTTTGTTGTTTTTTTTTTTTTAAATATGATTCTCTGTTTTCTTTTATTACTATTTCTTCAACTATTTATGTTTCGTATTATTTTCCTTTTCTGTTATAATTTTTTTTTTGTTTCTTTTTTTTTAAAAAAAAATTATTTGTGTTATGCTTTTATATAATTCGTTTTTATCTATCAATCTTTTTAAAAAGGTTTATAGATGGGTTGGGAGAAGAAAGAGATGAGAAATGATAATAANCAGCAGGGGTAACGTTTACTGTTCTTAGAGTTCACTGTATAATAATGAGACTGTCACCACAAAAAGACCCAAATTTGAAACCTCGTACTTCACTGATTGGTTTAGGTACAAGCTGATGCATGGGGTTGCCCTGTGACGCTGCCNAATTAATTCTTCCATTTAATTATTATACTAATTATTTATAAATGGAAGTTGGTATAATTTTATTAAATTCTTTTATTTTAAGATAATTATCAATAAGATTGGTGGTCGAATAAACTCAAAATTTTAAATTTTAGATCCTAAATTGAACAAAAATTTAATTGGTTAATTTTATTAAAAATTTTTTTTTATAATTATTTTAAAGGTTTTTTTATATATATATATATACAAAAAATAATAATAATAATTATAGAGAGAATTTAAAAAACTAATTTTAGTTTATTATTGAATTGGGTAGGATGAGGAGGTGGTTGACAAGGTTGTAAAAGAGGCAATGAGGAAGCCATGCTCACCGCTTCCATTAGGGCTTAAGCCTGCCACAGAGAGAGTTCTCACAGAGCTTTCTATGCAAGGGATCTCCGTCGTCCCTCCTCAAATCAACGGCTCCAGACCTCCCTGATCCCATTTCTATATAATATTTGTATCCTAATTGATTTTAGCCAAGTTTGTTAAATTACATTACTTATTTTGTAAGGAAAAACATCATTTTAAACAGAATTCTTTAACCTCCTAATAATAACAAAATAATAATAATGAAAAAAAAAATCCCGGTTAAATGTTCAAACAATACCATATAATTTAAAGTTGCGTCTCCATTACGATGAGTACGGATGTGTGCGTTACAAGTATGACTGTGACATTTATGTTTGTTATTATCTTGCAAAGGTTGCTATTCCTTTTGAGTGTTCAGCACAACCCGTTAGCAAGTGCTAGCAGTAGGCCCAGAGGGATGCGGGTGCGAGCCCGCCTTGTGAGCCTATGTTCGCATGTGTAGTTTGTGTGTAGAGAAGTATTACACATCTAACCTTGCTCGAACTAGAAAGTCGCCTAAAGAAATGAAACATGTTTTAAATGATAAGTTCCCCATGTTGTATGTGTTTACATTTCCTGACCTTAGTAGTGTCACTTGTTGAGTATTTCTTAAAATACTCAAGTTATGTGCTACTCTTACATTTTAAGTAAAAGCAAGACATCCTTGTACGGGTGACGGTGACGATATGTTGAGAATATGACAGTATGTTATTTTCCTGGTGTAGTTCTTATTTTTATTTTAAATGTTTATGTTGTCTTAAAGGTTTTACCTCAAATATGTAAGTCTATGACATCGTTTATCAAATTATTTTAGATAAATATTTCCACGTTTAACAATCATGTCATCATGCATAACGACTTCATTTTAGAATAAAAATAGGGTGGTTACAATTTGAATACTTCAACATGGCCTCGGATAGTTTAAATATATATATTAAAAAAGCAGTAGGGATAATAATGAAGATGAAAGATGGAAGACATATTTCTCGTCTCTACCTCCTTTTAGGAATGTTCATATAATCCGATGACCTAAATAATTAAGACTACCAATACACACCACACGAGTTGAGTTGAGTTTGATAAGTAGGTTAAAACTTGTCTACTGAGGTCAATTTGATGGACCCCGAAATAGGGTTTATAACTCAACTCTACTTTTCAGAATGTTGTGAATATTTAACTAATGTTAGTGATGTAATTTTCGCGGTCGCCGGGATTTTTGCGACTTCACCGACAACTTCGGCAAAAAAAAAAATTTCTTTTCTTTCTGAAATACCGCTCCGATCCGATGTTAGTGATGCAGGAGACTTTAAAAATGTTTTATATTTAGGTTTGTATTTAATCCAATAATTTTAAAATTTTAAAATTTGTGTTAAATTAATTTGACTCAATTATCTTTTAAAGTTATGATTCTATCAAACAAAATAATAATAATAATCTTATACTGAATATATGACTTAAAATTTTCAAATATGTTAAAAGAGTTATTAAAATAAAATTTAAAAAGCCTATTAATATTTTTTAAATATAATTATTTATTACATACATGAACATATAACAGTTTTTTTTCCTCTCCTCTCGGTAATATAAATATTATTTCCATTATAGTTTAATTATTTATTTATTTTTTAAGCTTTAAATAAATTTTGAATTTAATTATAAGAAGGAAAACCATGGCTACCTTAAATTCCCTGTAATGTTTAATAAAATGATAGAACTTTTAATTTGGTATTTAATTAATTTAAGCTTAAAATTTATGTTATTTTATTAATTTTGTGTTTGATAAATATATAAATTTAAAAAAATTAAATTTAAAAATTTTAATTTATAATAGGGCATGAGGTTTATGTTTGTCAAGATGTTACAAAGGTCGCTATTACTTCCCGATGTCTGACACAACTCATTAGCGAGTGCTAGCCTGACAATTGGGTTCTGGGGGTGTGCAAGCTAGTCTAGTGAGCCCACATTCGTACTGTGAGTCGTGTGTAGAGAAGTACTACACGTGCAATCTTGATTGGACTAGAAAGCTGCCTAAGGAAATGAAATGTGGGTCGTGTGTAGAGAAGTACTACGCATTAGCCACTCAAGCACATCAATATTTATTAAAAGAAAAAAAAACTATTTTTAATTTCATATATTATGTAAAAGTCAAATGGTCCATTTGACTTATTCTTACGTGGAGATTAAAGGAGATCGAGAATAAATCCGGTCCACAAATGTCTTTTGTCGGGAGACTATAAATACTCACAATATGTTATGTAAAATTCAGATTCGTGGATGAATGTAATTCAGATCTCACGTTTCCCTTAGAAATCCGAGCATCATATTTGCCATTTCTAAGTTTCAAGCAATTCTCGTGATAGAATTGCACCCGAGCCATTCAATCAAGCTTGGATCAAGTTAGATTATGGAGTGACTCAATTTAGATCAAGGTTCCAAATCTTGCTTCTAGATATTCGAACGTAAGAGGTAATCTAATTCTAGCCTTATCTCTTGGTTGATCCAAATTTCGTATAAGGAGGTGTTAATTACTTTGATTCAGGGTTCTTGCTAAAACAAAAGCTTGGATCGTTAGGCTGAGGATTAGGGTTGCCTTATCACCTGTGTTGGGTCAAACACATTTCATATTTAGTAGTCTTAGGTTAGAATAGGGCATTATGTTATTTTCCTTATGTCGTTTCTTATTTTCATTATAAATGTTTGTGTTGTCTTAAAAGTTTTACCTCAAACGTTCACGATCACGGGATTTACGATGCTTCCGTCGGTCTCAAAGGGCACCTCGTCTTTATCTGTAAATGTAGTAGCACGAGGCTTGAGTATTTTAAAAATACTCAGTAAGCTACCCCTTATCGAAGTTATGCAACAAGAACATGCGAATGCAATGACAGGACCTATCATATCAGCCTATTTTCCTACGACACTATCATAAGGGGCAGCTTGGATGTGTACTATATACTCTACACACAGCCCATACGTGCGAGTATGGACTCATTAGTCAGTTGGCACACTGCTGGGCTCCTTTCCTTGTCTGACGAGCATGTCTGGTAGCTCTTTATGCCGGACACCCGTTAGAATGAGTAACATGACAAAATTATGTAAAACATAATGATAGTTCTCCTACCTAGTGGTGTATGTGTCTGTACCCTCATGATGGAATAGGGGTATCCCCCAATGCACGAGCACACATAATGCATGAGGTCACAATATTTTTCATTTTCAACGTTAATAAATATAATTCCACTATCGTTTTTCATTCCTATCATATTATTTCTCATCTTTCCGTTCTCATATCATGCATAATTTTAATGGGGTTATATTTCATGTCATTTATCGTGACATCATGTTATTCATAACATGTTGTATACATACATTTTATGAGACATAACATAAATTTCCATACTTTTAACGTAACATTTCATAACGTGCGATTCATACAATAATTACCTCAACGGTCACATAAAACAATCTAAACATAACATATCACATCACATCATAACGCACATCAATTCATTCCAAAACAGCATACGTTCACATTGCATACATTTATGTATTAAATCGTAACAGTCTAAACATACAATTTACGACACGTGCGAAACCACGGGCACGTGCCAACATACAATATTCCACAAACATAAACATAATCCAACTTAAAATTGTGAAATACGACTTTCAAATGACATAATTTACCTTAAACAAGGTCGAAGTCAAGTCTGGGAGGGTCGAAACAGTGTCGAACATGTCAGAAATGGGTCTTTCGAGCCGAAATACGCGTCAGAGCGGGGGAGGTTTTTGCTTCAGACGTTGACACTTGATGCCACCAAGAGAGGCCACGTGTGCAGAGTGAAGCCAAGTCGAGGTGCAGGTCATAAGGCGAGTCGGGGTTCAATCACAGATTATTCTTTAAAAATTAATCAAATTTAAATAGCTATGTTTGTTTGGTTAGAGTTCTATATAAAAAAAAACATATATTATTTCAATAATACCCTTTTATCTTCCTATAATTATAATAAATTTATTATAATTTGAATCAATATCTATTATTTTTGTATCTTTAATAATTAAAAATCTATTTTATATGAATTTAATAAGTTTGTATTAATTTTATATTTTATTTTATAAAACATGTAAATTTATATTGTATGGTTGATAATATTTGTTTGAGTGGTTTATACAAATTATATGAATTTGTGATTTTCTTTTTTTAAAAAAATGAATGATTTCACTATGGAATAGTAAAAGAAATTTAATTAATTAGATAATTTAAATAGAAATTATTTTATATGTAAATGAAAAATATAAATATTGTTAAATAATCCGATCAATCTTATCGTTCAACCTAAATTATAAAAAATGGGTTCGATATAATTTTTTTTCTTTTTAAAAAACCAAACTCCAGTCCGATTGATAGGTGACATTTTTTTTTTTCTTTTTTGTTAGATCAATCAGACCAATCAAAAAATAGAGTTATAATCTAATTCAACCCTACCTTACTTTAGTTACGCTGTGACTGGAAAATTTAGTTGTTAGGGTAACGTGTAACATGGATAAATACATTTTTTTTTTATTATTATAAATAATGTGACAGTCCAACACAATCAAACCTAACCAAACTTGAAATTTTCCGTTCTTTTCAAAGATTTTTTCTTTTTCCATTCAAGCTGTATATATCACTAAAAAGTTATTATCAAATGAACGTCTTAATAATCTATTTTAAAAAAGTCGATTTCAGTCGTAATTTTGTTAAGCATGATGACAAAACTTAAAAGTCTAAATTTTGCACAAAATAATATCGAAATTTGGTTTAACTTAGCTTTCCAATCTTAAATAGGAACACACTTCAAATCAAAGAAAAAGAAAGGTGAAGAAATTAATGGAAGAGAAAAATAAAAATATAGAAAAGTCAATATTTCCACTTTCCCCTTTTGGATATATTATTATTATTATTATTATTTTGTCTCTATTTGTTTTTCCAATATATATATATATATATATAGTATTGTCAAATAAGTGTTTTCCATTAAATAATTACTTTGAAATTTTAAATAATTTATTATTCTTATTATTATTTGAAAAAATAGATGTTTATTAAATTTTATATTTTATTACATTTTTAAAAAATCTCATAAAATTTAAATAGTAAAAAAATTAATAATAGGTTAATAAATATCAATTTTTAGTAATTTATCTATTAATTTAAATGATAAAACAATCTAAATTCATTAATTTCAATCAATTATTTATTTACACTATTGATTTTTAATTGGTGTAATTAGAAAATAAAAATAAAAAATCAATGTCAAACAATGACGTAAATAATTGATGCATAAAAAGAATCAACATATCCGGATAAGCAATAATTTATATATTCTATTTTAGTCATAATAATTCATTACTTATTACTATTTTTTAAATTATTTTTTCCCAACATTAATCATTTTCGAGTTGTCTTAAAATTAAATAAAATGAAAGGTCGGGAATAAATTTTGAAAATAACAACTTATCCAAATAGATACACGATAACCACAAGATTGAGACGGAAAAGTCTTCCCATCCCTATCATCTATTTCATTTCCTCCTCCCAATAAAATTTGATATCTAATATTGTAATATATATATATATATTTACATTAAGCAGAGCGAGGACGGAATAGAGAATATAATCTCATCCCCGACCCCATTATCTAATACAAAAAAACGTTTTCCACCTCTCCTCAAACGAGAAATACCCTATCCATTTATGATGGATTTCCGCATGTAAAATTGACATCTCTACCCTTATTGAAAAGGTTAGATGTTTAAAATACTTAGTAATTAATTAGGTTAAGTGCATACCCTCGCACTGATATATTGCAAAATCAAGTGACATAAAACTGTTTAAAATTGGACTTCCTTGCAGATAAGTAGTTGTCATCAGTAAAATCACAACACGGTGGTACAATCCCCATATATATAATAGATATAATTTCCACAATATCATATCAGGTAATTGACCTCAATGTCGTATCACACAGTTCAACGTGATTCTCTCGTTATTTTATTTTATTTTCTTCAAAAAAAAATTATTTGATTAAAAATCAAAACTTTATAATGTGGGGACCAAACAAAAACAAAAATAAAAATGTTGAGAACTTTTGTAGCATATATAATAAGATCCATTTATTTCTTTATTTCACTTTTGTGTTTACTTTTTCTTTTTTTGTCTCTATTTCTTTTTTCAAAATTTTATTATTATGTTTTTTTTTTTTTTTTTTTTTTTTTTTTTTTTTTTTTTTTTTTTTTTTTNTTTTTTTTTTTTTTTTTTTTTTTTTTTTTTTTTTTTTTTTTTTTTTTTTTTTTTTTTTTTTTTTTTTTTTTGGATTTTGAATAAGCTTTTAGTGGATAGTATTAGTGCACATGTCTCGTCAGCTAACTTAAATCGGGTCGTCCGATTTAATCATGATTTAATGTGAATTATAATTATTGAAATTACGCGGATTGAGTTGGAAAAATCTTTTGGACCAATATGAAATTTTAGTTCGGATTGAGTTAATTACTCGAGTAACTTGAATAAAGTTCACAACTCAACCCAACCCGGGTTGGGTTGTGAGTTGAGTTGGATGGTGAAGTTGTTTTTTTGTTTTTAATTATTTAAATAAATTATGCGTATTCACAACACATATTACACTAAATTTCATAGAGTTTATAAATATAAAACATTTATGAGTCACAACACATCACTAACATCGATTAGTTTATTGAAACATATAACCCGTAAATCTATAAGATCCCATGAACTTGAAATTGATGTCATGGGTTAGGTTGACTTAGATACAAAAGACAAAATGAAACTTTTATTAAAGATAAATTGGTGACACTCGCCTAAGCTAATTAGGTAAGTGACCTTAGTATAAGATAGACTAGAAATTATATGAGTTACAATTTATAATGTATGAGTTGTATTGTATGATGTCTTATACTAATATATGACGATGTATGAGTTATGATGATGCATGAGTTACGATGATGCTTAATGGTGTGCGTAAGATATATATTTCGATGAATGATGTACTTGATATGCTTGATGCACTTTATGGACGTTTGTCTTAATATGTTAATGTTTTCCATATTAAGCATGCTATATAATGATGAGTGTCATATTACATCATGTCGATAGACCGACATAGGACATAACCCTAAGAGTATTAAAATGATATTCATATAAATATCCAACGAGCATGTATTACTTAATATAACAAAGAGATGAGACTAGAAGATTGTGTCAGAAGAGATGATAAGATGGAAATTAGAGGGACCTCATGCATGTTGTATGTTTATAAGCATAGGGATACTTACCCAGAGACGATGAGTACGGACGCACACAGTATGATGATGAGAGTGTTCATGGGGAGCATAACACCAAGGGGTTTCGCTGACTTCCTGATGTCGCTACAGATTAGCTTGACCAAAAAGGGTCCAGGGGTGTGTGATGCCCTTGGGGATTCACACTCACATGTGTGGGTCGTGTGTAGAGAAGTATTACACATCCATACTAGTCTAAGACTGGAGGCCACCCGTAGAGAATAGAGATAGGTCCCAAGAGCATGATTGCATGTATTTGTATTTGCATGGCCCCCTATAGTGGGGCCACTTACTAAGTATTCTTCGAAATACTCATGCCATGTGCCACATCATTTTTCAAGTAAAGGCAAGGCGCACATGTACAGATGACGGTGACAACACGAGCTGTAACATGTGCATAGGGTAGATTCATATTTAAATTCGTAGTCTTAGGTTAGAGTAGGTTGTTTTGCATTTCATCGTTTTAAATTATTTTGTATTTGTTTTTATTTTCTCTAAATTTTAGTATTTCGTATTTAAACATGTAAAACCATGACGGTGTTTTCGAGAGATAGAAAATGTTTTGAATGTTTTCGACATTTATACTATAAATGATTTTTCTTTTAAAAGTAATATTTTCGTATAGATGATGAGCATGAGACATTAATAACGACTTTGAGTAGGTAGAAATTTATATTACCGTAACACTAATGATAAATTTAGTTGAAAGAAAATTTGAAATGTTCAAATTAATATTTATTTATTATATTTGAGGGTTTGAATTAATATTTCAAACAAAATGTATTTATTATATTTAATACATTAAATATTATAATATAAATATAATTAAAATTTTAATAAAATTCAAAGGGGTTAAATATATCTTGAATTACTTTATTTAAATAGGATTTAAATAAATAAATAAATATATATATATATATATATCCAGATCAAAACGTCTAATATTCATATCTTCTCAATTTCACATAACATCCTATTCATTTTATGTAACGACCCTAAATTTCTACTCATTTAGAGTTGCTACTAACGTCTCATGCTTTTTTAAAATGCGGAATATAACTCTTAAAAGAGAACATCATGTACAGTATAAATGTCGAAAACATTTAAAACATCTTTTAACTCTATAAACACAATCATGATCTTACGTGTTTAATACGAAATAAAAAATAAATACATTGGACTTATATGAAAATGAGATTTAGAAATTTAGAAATTTAATTTTACTCCAAAATGTTAGTAATACATGGTCTTATATGGAATTAAATTAGTAAAAAATTTAATTTTTAAATAAATGGATTTATTTCTTTATCAACTATTCTAAAATCAAAATCAAAATTGAATGGGTAATTTAATGAAATTAAAAGTTTTAAAATGATTAATTAGTTTATGACTTTTTTTTTTAAAAAATAAAAATAAATATTTTCCCCATAAATGCATGGCATTGAATGCATTCCCTTTAAAGTTGAACCATTTATCGTGAATGACACCTCCGACCGTGGCCTTATATATTAAGAGTACATGTGAATCCACACTGTTCAGTCCAAATCACCGACAAACACCCATTCAATTATGTAATTTGTAGAGATAATAGGTAGGATGCACAACCCCAACCCGTTTCATTAATTAAATTATATATACGTTCAACACACTGTCAATTTGAACATAGCTCAATAAGTAAGATATTGCATATACACATATTCTACCGGTTTTGTTGTCAATTTTAGCATTGTTTATTGGTCGAAATACTAACAACATCACCATAGCTCAAGAAACAAAGTTATGTATATATACGTGTACTGTAGATTTTTTTGTCAATTTTAGAGTCGTTCATTGGTCAAAACCCTAACAACCTGAATAAAGTTCAATAAACAGGACTGTGTATATACACATGTACGGTAGATTTTTTTTTTTTTTTTTTTTTTTTNTGGTCAAAAAAATGATAATCCGACCTGATAACCCGAATATAGTTCAATAAACAAGATTATATATAAAAACGTGAATATAGTTCCATAAACAAGATTATATATAAAAACGTAAACGGTAGATTTTTTTATCAATTTTAACGACGTTCATTAGTCAAAGCACGGTAAACATGAATATAACTTCCTAAATAAGGTAAATGTGAATTCAATAAACAAGGTATGTTTTTTACTTTGGAAATTTAGATCTCAATATTTTAATATTTTAAGGTGATTTTAAAATGGTTAAAATAATCTTTTATATTTAAATTACTCTAATCATTTAAAATTAATTTAACATTTAAAAAAAATGGAGAAGAAATACACATTAAATTAATAATCCCTTTAAATTTAATTTGAATATTTTAATAAATTTAATCGGAATGTAATTGGACTTTACTAATATAATGTAAATTAATGGTAATTTATTAGATACATATTAAAATTTTAATAATATATTACATCTATTTTTAATTTGTCAGATTAAATAATATATTAGAATTTATTATAAAATTTTAAAATATAAACTCCATTTTCATAACCGGTTTTTTTTCCTTGAAAATTATATATTTTTCTCTATAATTTATTTATTACCATATTAAGAGAGTATATTCCAGTAGAATGTCATAGTTTTATAAGGGAGGAATATTATCTTTATTGATAAGAGACTTTGTGAAAAGTCCAAAATAAATAACCGAGAACTTAATTTCAAAGTGAATAATATCATATAAGTGTCGAGTTAAGCATAAAAAAATCAAATTTTTATTTAAAATTTTAATTTTATTTATTTATTAGAGTCCTTCCTTTAAATAGATGATTATTGAGCAATTTCGACTACGTTGAATGTTCGCTGCGCATTGCTAATTCCTGCATTTTCCACTGTAAGCTTTCATCTTCCATTTCCTCTCTTCAAATTCTTGTAATCTATGAACTGAACAAGGGGATTCACCAGTTTTCTTCATTGCATGGATGCAGAAGTGTGGTTCGCAATCTCAAGGATCCGTACTGTCTTATGCGTTTAGTCTCTTTCTACGATCTCTATCTCCGTTTATTGTTGCTTGTTTTATGTAGATGCTGAAGGTACGGTTCCTTCAGAGGAAGAGACGAAAGCATGATTAAGGTAATCTCCTCTGTGTCTTCTTCATCAGAAAAGTACTTTTGGCCTTTCAAATCGCCAGTGTTCGAGCGTTTGTTTTGAAATGTGTTGTTTGATTGTGATTATGATTGCGATGAGTTTGATCGCTTTTGTTTCGGTTGGAATGATTTTGATATGATTTCTCTCTCTTTCTCTATGTTTTGGTTGTTTCCGGAGGCGTTCCGATTGGGAAAATAAGTTTTTCGGAGGATTTAGTCTTCGAAATCCTTCATTAATCGAAGTTCAGGATGCTTATGATTACTGTATGTTCCATTTTAATCGGAGGAGTACTGTGTGTTCCATGTATTATCGTTTTCTCGAGTAATTTCTTCAGCTGTCGTATTAAATTTGCAGCGAGACATCTGTATACATTTATTTCTTTTTCCTCGAACGTTTCGCTCTTGCACATTTGTGATTTGATTTGCTGTTCGTTGTTTTTTCTTTATAAATAAATATGTTGAAATTTTCATATCAAATGAGGATGAGTTGAAGATGTTTGAGTTTTTGCCAATGATCAGTGATCTAAGAAACATGCCAAGCGAGCTATGGTTTGCACTGTCGATGATTTACAAGAATGGAAAGACTTTCCCAAGGGTCTTAGGGTTCTTCTCCTTGACCACGACAGTAGCTCCGCTTCCGAGATAAGATCAAAACTTGAGGAAATGGAGTATGTTGGTGAGATAGTTCAAAAGCCTCATTTTGGTCTTTTTGTTAGAAATCCTCTTTCCGTTACAGCACTGTTTATTTCTATCTTCTTCAACATTCAAATATATTTGCTTTACTCGCGTCCTAAAGAGAGCATTTTAAGCTACTTGATTAATTGAGGAGATCTGCATTCTCTTTTTCTATAATCCATCTTTGGAGGATAATTACATGTATATATTTACATAGAATTCATCCCCCTTTTCATTTTTTGGCTTGGATATGATTGTAGGCCTGAACTTTTATCCATGTTTCAAGGTCCCTAAACTTATGAAATTTTATCTTTGGTCCTTAAACTTTCATTAAATCACTCATTTAGTATCTATTGGAAAAAATGATAATATATATGTATAAATAATGAGAGAGATGACATCAGTTCTTCAATACATTAGATATACATATTTATGGTAGGTACTATTTGTGGAATGTAATTAAGTTTGAGGACTAAAATTGAGATTCTATAAACAAAAAAAAGGTCCAAAATAAAATGGCAGTAAAAAGTTAAGAGGCCAAAATTTGGAGACCAAAATTGAACATAAATAAACATATTGGAAATGCACTTATTTCTACTTTCTACGACGACTTTAGAGTGTCATCATTTCTTCCACAAAATGTGTATTTCCAAATATTAATGTGTTGAAGATCTGTATTCTCACTATTGTATGTTCTCTATTCCTTTAAGAAGTTGCCCTTTTAGTTTCTTTTATACCTCTATGTTGACAAGTTTCACTTGTCATTTTGCAGTTTATTCCTGCACCGATGAGAAGGAAGCTTTGTCAGCAATTTTGAACACACCGGGAAACTTCCATGTTGCAATTCTGGAGGTATGAGTAATGACTTTCGGAATGGAATTATACATTTAGGCCATAAGTTGAGTCCTCTGGTATGCTTACTTGATAAATCTAGTTCTTGTGATGATTGGACCATTTTGAGAGTAGCAATATTATTGGTTTTGTTCGTCTTTTTAAACTCTTGGATCCATCTCTGGTTGCAGGTGTGTGCAAGAAATTATGATGAGAGTTTTAAGTTGCTTGGAGCTTCCATGGACTTGCCAATCATAAGTAAGTTAACAACTCAACAGAAACTGATATAGGTAGATACTTTCGATCAAGAGGTCAGAAGTCTGTATCCTCTCTCTTACATGTTGAACTATTAGAAAAAGAACACAGATCTAGAACGGGTTTTCTTTTCAGAATAAAAAAAGATGGGTTTGACAGCTTCTTTCAACAAATTTTACGGTTCCTGACCTGACAATGAGATTATGTTGTTCTGTGGCACAGTGACTTCGGATGTTCATTGCCTAAGTACCATGGTGAAGTGCATTGCAGTAAGGGTTCTAGTCTAATCTCTTGCTAAATGGTCTCTTTGTCTTTGGTAATTCTAGCAGCACTTTTAAGGGTTCCTTAGGGACCCGTTTACTCTGTTTAGATTAACAACAGCAGAAAGTCTTCCACTGGTAGCCATTTGCGTTTTGCAATAACTGTTTTCAGTTTCCAGTTTTCTTGTTGGTCTGAGAAACCACTTTCTAAACAAAGCTAGTATCTATAATTTTCATTTGATTTCCATCAGAAATTGATACTCAGATCGTAACTATAGTTTTGCATTATTATCTATGCATCTAGATTTACAGTTTACGTTCAGCTTGGTGCAGTTGAGTTCCTGTTGAAACCACTCTCGGAGGACAAACTCAGGAATATCTGGCAGCATGTCCTTCATAAGGTATTTTTCAGTTCTGGAAAAAAAAAAAAAAAAAAAAAAAAAAAAAAAAAAAAAANAAAAAAAAAAAAAGAATAAAAAGAAAAAAGGTATATTGACCAACGATATTTTGAGAAGGCATTTTCCAATACTCCAAAGCCTGATGAACACTCCGAAGCATCCTTGATGCAACTTCAATTAGAGAATAAAGACAGGAATGAAGTTCCGGAAGAGATGGAAATGCTTTCTTGGATTCAGGATATTGTATGGGAACCACCAGAAGGAAGTGAGAAGTCTCAACTGAACCTGGGAGAATCTTTGCAAGGTAGCTGGGAAAGCGGACATCAAATGAACTGTTCAATGGAAACTGATAGCAGGGAAAAAGATGTGTACTCTAAATTCGTCGAAACAGCTACACATGATTTGGTTTGTGAAGGTCCCTTTCAGGAGGGTCAACCTCGATTATCTGGCAAGGTAATGGTCAAAGAATACAAGAACTTTCTAGTTGGTTTAGGCTGAGAGTAACGTTTATCATCCATTGCAGAATAAATCTGATGTCAAAAGTAGTGCTTCAGCTGCTGAGCATTCAATCCAAGGCTCTGATGTGAACCATTCTGCTGGATCCAAAGCGAAGAAATCAAAGGTATATTGTCGGACTCAAAAAAACACAAAATTTTGTGCATCTAGATTATAAAATACATTCAAAACTTGGGTTTTCAAATGAAGCGTGTAATTTCATCGTGTCAAGGATGAGATTTTTGTGTGAAAGTGTAACAACTCAAGCCCAACGCTAGCAGAAATTGTCCTTTTTGAACCTTCCCTTTTGGGCTTCCCCTCAAGATTTTTAAAATACGTCTGATAGAGAAAGGTTTCCACACCCTTATAAAGAATGCTTCGTTGTCCTCTCCAATCGATGTGGGATCTCACAATCCACCCTCTTTCGGGGCTTAGCGTCCTCGCTGGCACTCGTTCCTCTCTCCAATCGATGCAAGGGATCTCACAATCCACCTTCTTCGGTTAAATAGTTGTACTAGGAGATCAATTGCTCGGAGTATAAACTTGGCCAGTCCCACACGAACGTAAAAAGAAATAAGCTTTGAACTGTGACTTCTTATTTATGAGATTCTGAATCATACTGTTGTTGGCTAATATTGTCCGTTAGGTGGACTGGAGCCCAGAGCTACATAAAAAATTTGTTCAGGCAGTGGAACAGTTAGGCATAGATCATGCAATTCCTTCCAAAATACTTGAGCTCATGAAAGTTGAAGGTTTGACAAGGCACAATGTTGCAAGTCATCTCCAGGTGCCCACTTGACTTTGCCTATGTATAAAATAAGTTACAATTATCCTCTCTTATTTATTTATTTATTTTAGCCTTTACGTTGTTTATGTAGAAGTACAGAACGCAAAAGAAACATATAATGCACAGAGAAGAAAATCCATGGTGGTCACATCCAAGATGTACAATACAAACCAATCACTTGAAACCTATCATGGCTTACCCTTCTTATCATCCTAACTGTGGAATATCACTGTCTCCTGTTTTTCCAACATGGAGACAGACCAATAGCCATCCAGGTAACGCCCGTCCGCCCGGGTTTTGCCATTGGCCACGACCAGGAATTCAACCCTGGAATTCGTATGCAGGGGTAACGTTTACTCTTC
The DNA here is from genome assembly GCF_002806865.2 of Cucurbita pepo subsp. pepo. Classification (NCBI taxonomy): domain Eukaryota; kingdom Viridiplantae; phylum Streptophyta; class Magnoliopsida; order Cucurbitales; family Cucurbitaceae; genus Cucurbita; species Cucurbita pepo. Next base: position 4,613,123 of record NC_036652.1, read on the forward strand.
TTAGAGTTCACTGTATAATAGTGAGACTGTCACCATAAAAAGACCCAAATTTGAAACCTCGTACTTCACTGATTGATTTAGGTACAAGCTGATGCATGGGGTTGCCCTGTGACGCTGCCTTCTCATGCTCCATATTTTGCACATCCTCAGGTAAGAGTTGATTTGATTTGATTTGATTTTTCTTTTACCGTGAGTTAAAACTGAGAATTTAACCTCCTTATTTGGAGTGGAGTAAGTAATTGTGGGCGTTTTCTTTTGGCCATTTTGCAGCATGTATCATCAGCTTCACACAATATGCATACGGTAAATAAGAGCTACGGCATGCCTCAGAGTTCATTTGATCTTCAACCGGTAATATAAACCTCTCCTTTTCTTTTACTTTAGAGGGCGTTTGGAAATGGGTTCCGATAAGGGTTTTATGGCTTTACTTTTGGTTTCCCCAAAAAGTCTCATACCAATGGAGATAGTGTTCTATACTTATAAACTCATGATCTTTCTCCTAATTACCCAATGTGGAACTTGTAACGGCTCAAGCCCACCGCTAGCTCTTTGGGCTTTCCCTTCAAGGTTTTAAAACGCATCTAGTAGGGAGAGGTGTAGACCCTGATAAGGAATACATCATTCTCATCTCCAAACGATGTGAGATCTCATAATCCACCTCCCTTAGGGGCCCGACGTCCTCACTAGTACACTGTTTGTTGTCTAGTTCTAATACCATTTGTAACAGCCCAAGCCCACCACTATCTCTTTGGTAGCGCACCATCCGTTGTCTGGCTCTGATATCATTTGTAACAGTCCAAGCTCACCTTTAGCAGATATTGTCCCCACTTTGGGTTTCCCCTCAAAGTTTTAAAAACACATTTACTAGCTGATTTTTTTTTTTTTTTTTTTTTTTAAACTTCGATTATTTATGTTTCGTATTATTTCCCTTGTGTTATAATTTTTTTTTTGTTTCCTTTTCTTTAATTATTTGTGTTTTGGTCTTATATAATTTATTTAATTTTATCTATGAATCACTTTCAAATGGTTTATAAATGGGTTGGGAGAAGAAAGAGAGGAGAAATGATAATAAATTGAAATAAATTTATTTTATGTTAATAATTCTTCAAATAGATTATTATACTGATTATTTATGTGTAGAAGTTTATATAGTTTTATTAAATTTATTTATTGTAAGATAATTATTAAGATTGTTGGTTGAATAAACTCAATAACTTAAAATTTATGGCATATTATTCCTCATTTACTTTTTAATAAACAAAATTTAATTGGTTAAATTTATTTTAAAAATTTTACTTAATAAAACTAACCACCATTATCTTTATCTTTTGCCATTTAATGTTGAAACAAATAAAAATATTATTTATTTACTTCTAATTCTAATAGTATTTACGAGCAACACAATACAATTATTTTCAGACTATTATGATTTCTTGATACAAAAATTTAATACTATTGATTTTATATCATATTTGTATTATCAGTATAGTTTTATATATACACTTTTTTGTGCAAAATATGTAACGTATTTGTATTTAATGGAACTATGAGAAAAAAAAAACATATATTATTTGTTTTCGAGTTTTATTCTTCTTAATTTCTTTGTTTTAAATTTTTAGCCAAATTTCTAATAAACAAATTAAAGGACTTCCATTCCAACCCTTTATTATAGAATGTCTTTGTAAGTGCCAACAATTATTTTAAAGGTTTTTATATATATATATACAAAAAATAATAATTATTATTATAGAGAGAATTTAATAAACTAATTTTAGTTTATTATTGAATTGGGTAGGATGAGGAGGTGGTTGACAAGGTTGTAAAAGAGGCAATGAGGAAGCCATTCTCACCTCTTCCATTAGGGCTTAAGCCTGCCACAGAGAGAGTTCTCACAGAGCTTTCTATGCAAGGGATCTCCATCGTCCCTCCTCAAATCAACGGCTCCAGACCTCCCTGATACCATTTCTATATAATATCTTTGTCGTAATTGATTTTTGCCAAGTTTGTTAAATTACCCTACTTATTTTGGTAGGGAATAATATAATTTACTATTATCTATATCTTCATTTACGTAGTTATTCGTGTATGATTTATGGCATTTATGTTCGTCATCATGTTATAAAAGTTGCTACTCCTTTTGGGTGTCCGGTGACACAATCGCGCTTTCGAAGGCAGCGGACTAGCGATTGTGCGGCACTCACTTTCCAGCGACAAGTGAGCTTAAACCAATTTGTTCTTGCGTGGCCTACGGCCAAGCGACGTACGATCGAGCATCTAGCCTCGGTTTGACGTACGATCGAGCATCTAGCCTCGGTTTTAAAAGAAGGTTTTAGAAAATGAGGAGAGAGAGAGATTTTAGAAAGAGAGATTTTGGAAAGAGACGTTATATAAGCAAGCAAGAGAAAGATAACAACGGCTTAGCATATATAACCTTGGGTAGGGAGAAGTTGACAACTGCATATATAACCTTGGGTAGGGAGAAGTTGACAACAACTACTATAGTACATTCTGAGCAGGGAGAAGTTGACAACTACTATTGACAACTACTATAGTACATTCTGAGCCATTTTAAGTCTGACATTCTGAGCCATTTTAAGTCTGACATTCTGAGCCATTTTAAGTCTGGCAGGCCTAGACATGATATTTTTGAGGCGTCATACGCCCTAGAATTACAAAATTAGACATGATATTTTTGAGGCGTCCCTAGAATTACAAAAGGAAAATTACAAAAGGAAAAACACTAGAATGAAAAGACATGACAAGGGTTGGCTTGTCATGGGCATGCGGCCATGGGCAACATGCCCTGGACGAGCATGACCGTGACATCCGGCACAGTAGGTTAGCGAGTGCTAGCCCGACAAGTAGGCCTGGGGAGGTGCGAGTTTGTTTAGTGGGTCCATGTTCGCATGCATGGTTTGTGTGCGAGTTCGCAATCTTGCCCAGACTGGAAAGCTACATAAAAAAATCCACATTCGCACGTGTGGGCTATGTTTAGAGAAGTTTTAGACATTCAACCTCTCCGAAACTAGAAAGTTGTCTAAGGAAATGAAATAATATTTTAAATGATAAGTTTTTCATGCTGCATGTGTTTGCATTTCCCGACTCCAATAGTGGAGTCACTTGCCGAACATTTCTTAAATTACTCAAATTATGTGTTATTCTTACATTTGAAGTAAAGGCAAGACATCCCTACTCAAATGACGACGATGACGTGTTGAAAACCATAGAACCTGTGTTAGGGTAGACACATTTCATCTTTCATAGTCTTCGCATTATGTTACTTTTCTTATGTTGTTTCTTATTTTTATTTTAAATGTTTGTGTTGTCTTAAATTTTTTGTCTTAAACGTTTAAATCTGACATCTTTTATAAACTTATTTTAGATAAATGTTTACACGTTTAACATTCATGTCATCATGCATACGATAATAACTTTATTTTAAAATAAATATTGAGTCGTTACAATTGGAATATTTCAATATAGCCTCAAATAATTTAAATATATATATTTGTAGATACAAGTTACAATGATTTAAATTTTTTTTTGTTTAATGTTTAACAAAAATGTCCAAAATTTTTAAAATTTTTAAATTTCACTTATTTATTCCTTAATCTATCCAACATTTTCCAATATTTTCACAGAAATTAAATATATTTTAAATTTTATGATTCAATTTAATAAAAAAAGAATTATATGTATCACTGTCAAAAATTTATGTTAGAAATTATTAAAATTAAATTAAAAATTGAAATATTAAAAAGCCTATTAAATATACATACATAAACATATAACATTGTTTTCCCCTAATATAAATACTTTATTTATTTATTAAGTTGTGAACTTAATTATAAAAAATGGTTTTTAAAAAATGAAAATCATGACTCCCTTAAATTCCCTGTTTAATAAACAATTTAATTAAGCGATTTACGTTAATTCTTAAATTAATAATTATTATTTTTATATTACATAATTATCTCTTCTTCTTTTATTTAATCATAATTATTAAATCCTTAATTTTCTTGTTTGTTGGCACTGACATTTGTAGGTTCTGTTTGGAAGAGAATCTAAAAAATCAAGATTATTTATGGAAAATTATATTTTTATTTTAAAAATAGAAAAAAAAAGAGTCACTAATAACAATTTTTTATTTTAATTAAAAGGTTAAATTACTTTAAATTTTATTTAAAATATATTAAGTTTGTGTTTGATAAAGATATGAATTAAAAAAAATGTTAAAAAAATTAATTTTCATTCAAATTTATTTATTTTTAACGTGTGATTAAAATATTTACACCTATTATAAAAATTAAAAATTTGTAATCCTTATCCGAACATTATTAAATTAAAAGAAAAGTCAAAATAATCATTTTCTAAAAATAAATTTGGAATTTCAAACTAAAAAAAGTAGGGTCTGTTTTGTAAATAAATATTAATGAGGGGGCAAATGACAATTATTCTTGTTTGAAGTGCCGTCATCCGAAATTGACAATATTGTCCCCGAAATATCCGGCCATCCAAGCGTAAAGGTAGGGACAGAAATGTCTTCCAATTAAAAGAGCCACTAGGGTGCAATCTCAATTGCCAACTGGCCTTTGGAGAACCGGACCGTCTTTCTCTAATTCCATTCTCTCTCTCTCTCTCTCTCTCTCTCTCTCTTCTGATTTCGAGGTCCGAGAAAGCGAGCAATCTGATAATCATCGTCTCTGAATTTGTAAGTTCTCCGATTTCTTCCTTGATCGTGTTAAGTTTTCATTAGATTACGTTCGCTATTGCGGAGTTTTGTATGATTTCATTCTAAAGCCGAGAATATGGATATCGAGACGAATTGTGATTGTTTTGGTAATAATTCCGCTTTGATGGACGACGTAGGAAGGGAAGTATTCCGTTTGGTTGCTGAGATTCTACGATGCAACTTGAAGGTTATGAGGATTTTATTAGTTCAGGTGTTTTGGAAATTGGAAGCCGTCGTAGCTAAATTCTAGATTGGGATCCGTGTTTATTTGGTATTCTGAATGGAAAATTCTTGCGTAGAATTCTTAAACGCCTTGATATTAATCGCATTTAATGCACGAATGTTCTAGCGAAGTTGTAATTTGTCTTACTTCCTTGAAGTTTGGGATATTTTAGCGGTAGAAATAACTAGCTGTATGTATGATGAACTTGTTTGTTTTTTTAATGGATAGTAGTTAGCGCTCTAATGCATGTATGGTGCACATTTCAAATGTTGTTTTTAGGGATCGAAAGCGTATAGAGGATGGCCTGCAGAGGGTGCTTTGAGTGCCTGTTGAAGCTTCTGAACTTCTTCTTATCCCTTCTGGGTCTTGCCATGGTGGGGTATGGGATTTACTTGTTGGTTGAGTACTTGCAATCTCCTAGTGATATCCCAAGACCTCCGTTGAGTGGTGATCACGATCTGGTCCAGCTTGGTCGACCAATGCTAATGGCCGTGTCTCTGTCTTCTAACATCTTTGATCATCTTCCAAAAGCCTGGTATGACTTTTCCTTTTAAATATAATATGTATGTTTCTTACTGCATGTAATGACTGACTTTAGGCAGAAACAAATCTTCTGAAAAATAAAGGATATTGAGCTTCATAGGTAACTCATTGATTTGGTGGTCATATTTCCTACCCCTAGGTCAGAAGTTCGATCCCCATCGTGCCCTTCCCCCCAATTCCTGTTGTAAGAATTAGATAACCTCTCAATTTTTTAGAAAAAAAGAAAAGAAAAGAAAAAGAAGGAATGAGAGGTACATGATTAACGTCATGATGTGATGAAGTTTATAAAGCTGCTGAATTATGGATTCACTCGTTGAAGATGAAAAATTTATGAATTTCCCAAACATTCTACAATAGTGCTTTATCACTCAGTGTTTTAGAAATCTCATTTACTTTTAAGGTTCTGTTTGTTTGTTTGGAAACAGTTCAGTTTGCTGTCACAATGGATAGTTTCTATTTTTTTCAAGAACATCCCAGATGCTCACAAATATTTTAAAAAATAAAAATAAACATACAAAAGGTTGTCTATTTTATCTTTTAACAGCAGAAACGCTTGAAGTGCATCAGTGAATCACAATCGATATTGAATCTATATTGCTAAATGGAAATGTTATCACTTTTCAACTTTTATTCTTATTGCATAATTTCATGGAAACACGAGCCAGTTTATTGAGAGTCTCATCAAGTATAGGAATTGGTGTACATATTGATTTGCTGTACATTGCATAAGTTACGGCCGAGAATATAAGATATTTCGTACTGAAATAATGATATGCCATTTCGAAAGTACTGGATGTGACATCCTTGTCTCTTCTTCTTCATTATTTTTTAAAAAATTTTAATCTGAAAGGATTCTACTCCGGAATCTTCACATGTAAGCAAATTCATGTCATCGGTTAGTACATTTTAGCAGCTTACAATAGTATGGATATTTGTGGCATCTGCTTTATCTGTTTCTTCTATTTTAATTCTTTTGCAGGTTCATATACTTGTTCATTGCTGTGGGAGTCATTATCTTTGTTGTTTCTTGTTTTGGGTGCATTGGAGCTGCAACACGTAATGGATGCTGTTTAAGTTGTGTATCCTATTTGCCTGCATGGCTTCATTGTTGTTTGATTTATGAATTAGTAATGAAACAATTAGGCCACCAGGGAACAACTTGTTGGCTTCGGGATAACTACACTGTTCATAGAGATAAGATGGTGATCTTAAATATAATACAACATAGTCATGATAACATGTACGGTTTAATCTTAAAAAATTGACAGTGATCTCCCTTTTGAGTTTTATGTTACTGTATCCTTAATTAATGATCACAGTATTCGGTTTTGGTGCTTCTACTGATTTTGGTGCAAGTAGGATGTGCAGCCTTCATATTCTTTGACAAACATTGGAGAGATGTGAGTGGTTCACCTCACAAACTAAAATTGAAATTTCAGTTCATTTTCTTATTATTATTACTGTTATTCCATAGGAAATTCCTGGGGACAAAACAGGAAACTTTGATAAGATCTATGAACTCCTCGAAGACAAGTGGGAAATCATCAGATGGGTTGCACTAGGAGCTGTAATTTTTGAGGTACGTGAACCCCTTTTTTGAAGCTTTTGAATCTTAGACTGGCATGGCGGAGGCCTAATGCTGCTCTAACCTCTGAATGTCTTGCTTAGCAGAAATGTTACATGCACTGTAATTACTAAACTACTGGGATCTTCGTTATTTCTAATTCATGTGAATATATTACTTAATTTCGCATAAATATTGAATATTATTGTAATTGTTTTATTATAGAACAAAACAATCATATAATGATTAATAGAATATATCGCTAGAAATCTATTATTTAATTATCAAATGGATTTGTATCAATAATTGATGTGTTAATCCCAATTTGGTCCATTTTTGTTTTTGAATTCAAATGACATTTGAAATTCTTTTTCTTTTCTGATTTTTGGTTAATCTTATTTTAGTCTTTTTAGTTATCCACTCTACTGATTGAATTGTATCTTTTTAGTTATCTACTCTTTACTGATTGAATTGTATACCATTCTTTACTATGTTTGTATGCATTAAACATTGCACTTCTCAAGAAACAGATTGACCTGTTTCTTGCTGCTGAAACTCTGTCATCAAGAATATGTACTTCTACGCCCCTCATCAAATTTTAGAGTTTTTTTTTTTTTTTTTTTTTTTTTTTTTTTTTTTTTTTTTTTTTTTTTTTTNGAATTCTGGTTTAGTGCATTTTTTTCCGCATGAGTTTAACATATACGGGTTGGTAGGTTTTTTAATTCCAATTTGTGATTTGCAATATAAATTCATTTTACTTTCTCATCAATAATTAAAAATTTGGTTTTGTTGATCTCAGAAGACTTATATGTAATACTTCAATGTTGCCCTAACATGATTTGCTTTACTTTTGTTTTTCCCTTTATTGATTTAACAACTTTGTGCTTTTGCCTAAGCCACTTATCTATAAACTCCCTTTTACCAATTTGGCCATGGATTTATTTGCTTTACACTGATTGTAACTTCTTTTTTTCTCTCATTGAAATCGTGATTTCCACCTTGTAATATTGTGTTTCATTGTATTTGCAGGCTCTCCTTTTCTTGTTGGCTCTTGTGGTTCGTGCAGCAAACAGTCCTGCAGACTATGACAGTGATGATGAGTACATTGCTCCAAGGCAACAAATCCGACAACCTTTGATCAATAGGCCTGTTGCTCCTGCAACTGGTGTACCTGTTGCTGGGGCACTTGATCAACGACCAAGCCGAAATGATGCTTGGAGTACACGAATGAGGGAAAAGGTATAACCCCTTCTAGGTTGAATTTTGCCGCTGAAAATAATTAGAATGTAGAGAGACATGACAAAAACAAAAGGTCCTCCTTTCCTTTTATTCTTTCATTTACTAGAATTAAACGATGCTGATATAAACCCAAGAGCTAAAACATTGAAAGATAAAATATAGAGGAACTACAATAACTAAGTAATTCGAGGTGTTTGGACACGGTTTAACCCACAACACAATTGCATACCTTATGCTCCTCCCACTTTCTATTATGTTCAACCCCTACTAACAAGCTCCTTATCTACTTACTAATATGCCTTCAATACCCTAATAATATTTCTAACCAGTCAAATAGCGTTCCTAGTGGATACTAGGACTTCAGATGACACTTTATTATGTTCTGTATTTATGTTGGGAGATTCCATTTTTAAATTGTATAAATAGCTCATATGATTGAGTATTCATTGTTAAATAGTCCTTAGGTTCCTCTCAGATACTCATGCGGATCAATCCTTGACATTTTTATTTCAAGTTCCCAACAAAATTTGGATGTCATTATTGGTTGACACTGAGCTGAAGACAACAGAGCTCAACTAATCTGATCGATAATTCTCAATCTCAACAATTGAATTTTGATCGTTTGGAATCTATTTCAGTAGTTAGCGTTGGACCCTTTTTTGTTCAGACTTGGTTTTTTTGTATGCTCTTATCTATTCTTTCATGTCTCTCCATAAAAGTGCGGTTTCTTAAAATCTTGATTTCCAGACGTTATGCATCCTATTTGAACATTTGTAAAGCTTCCTGCCTGGGATAGTATTTTCCGTCTCTGCATGTTTGTTTCTTCCCTGCTACTAAAATCAGATCGCGGACTTGAGGACCCAAATTCTTATTTTTACTTCTATAAATTATTATGATTGAATGGTGTCTGATCAACTGCCCACCGTTATCGTATATATGTTTGGAACTCTTAATTGGAGATTTGTGTGGTAGCGTTTCCCCCTGACCATGAACTACTTCATGTATGATCTGATGAGCAGTTTCTTTTCACAATGTGCTTCTGATGTAATGTTTATAACCTCTTTTGCATAAATTGAATTCTGACGTTGGTTCTTTTTCTGTTTGAAACAGTATGGGCTGGATACTTCCGAGTTCACATACAACCCATCTGAGTCTCACAGGTTTCAGCAAGTTGCCCAACAGCCAGCAGAAGAAAAGAGCCGCTGCACCATCATGTGATCAGTATGTCTTGTATTATTTGTTTCTTACTCTACTTTAGCGTTTTAGCGGGTCGAATGCTTGTTCCACTTGTGTATAACCAAGAGGTTGTTCTGGAGGCTGTACTTGTATAACCTAAACTTTTCAGAAAAAGAAATTTGTAACTATTTGTTGTGTGAAACCGTTCCTCTACATTTGGATTTCCTTTTTGTTCTAGACGGATGGGTCAGCACAGGACCAAGGAAAATGATTGTAAGCTCCATCTCGCTTGGGAAAAGACTACTTGCTGGAAGTTGCTTTTAATTGTGAGTTCAATCCAAGTAAATATGCAATGTTATTCTGTGTCATGCTCGGTCTCCGCCCTCCTCAAGTCCTCTCGACTTCACGAGACGTCCTTATATTCATTCAATATCTGCTAGCATTTTCATAATCTTTTAGCCCTGGTTTTGGAGCTTTGTTTCTGGTTTATTCTGTGTACAAAGAATGAAGACTTCACGTGAGATCCCACGTCGGTTGGAGAGGGGAACAAAACATTCCTTATAAGGGTGTGGAAACCTCTCCCTAGCAGACGCGTTTTAAAAATCATGAGGCTGATGACAATACGTAACCGGGCAAAGTGGACAATATCTGCTAGCAATGGGCTTGGGCTGGTGCACTTCCAACCAATTTTTTCTTGAGCTATTTACAAGACAGCCGTTCGAAGGCCTTTCACCTAGGGTTTTGGGATATGAGTTTGATTGATTGATATTACGAATTTGCTTATCTCATACTATTAGTTTTGACTTCTGAAACTTACGTTTGTTTGATATATATATATATATATATATATATATATATATATATATTTAAACCATTGGCTTTGACTACTGTTTTGTTGAGAAATTCAGCATTAGTCAATGCAGTTGCTTGAAAACAATTCCCCCTTTTTCTTTCTTGTTTACAAAAAAAACATTGGATCAATGGCTTGATCAAGATCAGCTTACATTCTTCTTATGGTAAGATGGGATTGCTTGAAAAGAATGATGTACAAAAGCCTCCAAAAGAGGTTGAGTTGGGTAGAGTTGGTGCATCAACTTTGATCAAAATCTTCAAATGGGAATATCTTGAGGTAAAAAGTGGATTCCATTTGCTATAAAGAAAACTGGTACGGATTGTTCCTTTGCCTTTCATTCTCTGTCTATACATTCAATATGGATATTCTTAAGATATTGTTGTTTGTAATATTTGGTGTGTTTTTGTTTGGAATTGAAAGCTTAGGCGATGATGGACTTTTGGTTTTTGACTACTACAAAGAAACATGCCCCTTTGTTGAAGATATTATCCGACGACAAGTCGAGATTGCCGTGCTCAAAGATCCTCGAATGGCTGCTTCACTCCTTCGCTTGCATTTCCATGATTGTTTTGTTATGGTACGTCTATTTCTCACTTGCCTTTTGAAAATCTGTAGTCCCTCGACGTGACATTATAATCTAAAATCTTCATTGATATAATAGGGATGTGATGCATCAATTCTTCTAGACAGTAATGACGAGATGGTGAGTGAAAAACAAGCGGCTCCAAATTTAAACTCCCTTCGTGGTTTCGATGTTATCGATGAGATAAAATACTTATTGGAAGATGCTTGTCCTTACACTGTATCTTGTGCTGATATCTTAACCATTGCTGCTCGTGATGCTGTTGAGCTCGTACTAATCTCTCTTTCCAATTAATTTTATATTTTATTTTCTTTCGATATGCCATTTTTTCCCGTGACGTTAATATCTTTTTAGTGTTAACTTAATAGGATGCGTTAGAGTATGGAACTAAGTTGAATTATTGTATTGTTGTTTGAGAAGAGAGGAGGACCTGGATGGCAAGTGCTGTTGGGGAGGAAGGACTCTCTGAAAGCGAGCTTTGATGGAGCCAACAAATACATTCCTTCACCCAATTCCTCTCTTGAGACCCTAATTGCCAATTTTCATGAACAGGGCCTTGATGTTTATGACTTAGTTGCCCTATCAGGTCAGTTACTTATATTGCTTCATGGTCGTTATTATTGACGTTTAAATACTACATTGGTGCGTGTGTTTTCGATTTTTGTTCATTTTGGTCATTGTAGTTTTAAAGGGTTCAATTTGATTCACGTCTCTTTGAATTTGGTTCAATTTGATTTCTCTACTGTTACGATGTTCATTTTGGTTCTTGTACTTTTTAAACGTGATTATTTTAATATTTATTTGAAGGTTTTTTTTAATATGAACTTTTGAAAAAAAAAAATTAAGGGACCAAACAGGTCATTTTTAAAAATATGGGGACAAAATGGACATTTTGAAAATATATGGACTAAAATGAACCAAAACTTAAAGGACGAGAACCAAAATATAATTTTTTTTGTGCTTTTCAACTAAAATAGTGTTGTAAAACTCGATTTAAACTTTTTTTTTTCTTTTCAAAACAAAAATATCATAACATAAAACTTGTCTCGTCATAGTCATAAATAACTCGTGATAGAAATATTTAGCTAAATTACAAAAATACCTTTAAATTTTATGTTTTATTTCAAACATTTTTAAAGGTTATACATTAAGTAATTGAAATATTTGGCTAAATTACAAAAATACCCTTAACCTTTATGTTTTGTTTCAAACGTTTTAAAAAGTTATACCTTTACTTTTCTTAAACATTTCAAAACTATCTGGCGAGAAATTTTTAGAATGTCAAATCAAAACTAAATCTGAGAAAGTTTAAACGTATGACAATTTTAATTTTCGAGTTTTACCACCACATCCTTCTAGAAACCAATTCCTGACCAACATTTAAACCGAGTTTTACTAGTCTTGAAAACTTTAATATTACGACTTTCGAAACTTTGGAAATAAAACGTAAAAATCGTGTTTATTTACCCTAAAGTGTCTTTTCCGATACACTAATACCTACAATGGTGATTATGGAAAGGAAGCCACACCATAGGGAAAGCAAGATGCTTGAGCTTCAGACAAAGAGCATACCAAACGAGCGCAGAAGAAGAATACGACAGATACGAGAGATACAACAGTTACCGAAGAGTCCTAAGGTCCATATGCCCTGAAACAGGGCAAGACCAGAGGGTAGCGCCCTTAGATTTTAGGACACCGGCAAGGTTTGACAACCACTATTTCCTCAACATTCTTGAAGGGAAAGCCCTTTTGGGGTCCGACAATGTGCTCATAACCCAAGACCATGAAGGTGAGATCACAAGACAAGTTTGGAGCTATGCCTCTGACCAAACCCTTTTCTTTGCTTCCTTTGTTAAGTCCATTGTCAAGATGGGGAACATCAACGTCCTCACTGCCAATCTCGGTGAAGTCCGAACCAATTGTAGGTTTACCAATCACTAGCTTTTTCTTTATATTTTTTTTTTTGGATCGAGTGCTCGTTTAATATAGAATTTTATAGTAAGAGATCTCGTGTTCCGAACCCTGTTATGTTTTTTTAGATTGACAATGATTTAACATGTATCAAAGCTTAAACTTTTAGGTTACAGTGTATCAATACTTTAACAAATATTTCAATTTGATCCGTTCATTTTCAATGTACGTACGTTATGATATTTCTTTCGAAATTTATAATAGGTTTACCAATCACTAGCTTTTTCTTTACATTTTTCTCAGATCGAGTGCTCGGTTAATATGGAATTTTATAGCAAGAGATCTCGTGCTCCATACCCTGTTATGTTTTTTTAGATCGAACAGTGATTAAACATGATATCGAAGCTTAAACTTTTAGGTTACAATGTATCAATACTTTAACAATACGTCAATAATGATATGTTCATTTTCAAGGTACGTACGTTGTGATATTTCTTTCGAAATTTATAATAGGTTTACCAATCACTAGCTTTTTCTTTACATTTTTCTCAGATCGAGTGCTCGTTTAATATGGAATTTTATAGCAAGAGGTCTCGTGCTTCAAACCCTGTTATGTTTTTTTAGATCGAACAGTGATTTAACATGATATCGAAACTTAAACTTTTAGGTTACAGTGTACAAACACTTTAATAATACGTCAATAATGATATGTTCATTTTCAATGTACGTACGTTGTGATATATCTTTCGAAATTTATAGTAGGTTTACCAATCACTAGCTTTTTCTTATATTTTTCTCCGATCGAGTGATCATTTAAAATGGAATCATAGTCAGAGATCTCGTGTTTCGAACCCTGTTATGTTTTTTAGATCGAGTAGTGATTTAACATGATATCAAACCTTAAACTTTTAGGTTAGTATATCAATACTTTAACAATACTTTCGTAATTGATCAACTTACACTTTTGAATCGAATGTTGATTCAAATATGGTATAATAACCAGAGATCTCGCGTTCTGAACCTAATATGTTTTTTTAGATCGAGTAGTGATTTAACATGATATCTTAAACTTTTAGGTACAGTAAATTACAAACCTGTTCATCTTTAATGTATGTTTTGGTCTTTCTTTCGAAGTTTATGGTAGGCAATATGTGTACCATGATAATCGCAAATTACACCGAGTACTAATAGAAAATGTTCAGTACGCATACCTTCAATTTATTTTTTATTTATATTCATGGGGCCGAGACAGACAATCATCTCTCATCTCGTCATCCTTCCTATTTCAATTTTCATCGTTATAAGATCTTTTTTTTAAGTATATTTTTTAAAAATATACGTCCGTTATAAATAATTTTTAATGGATAATTTTTATTTTCAATACAAAAAGTTCCTAATAAATTTAATAATGAGGCTCGGAGAGGTGGGAAGTTGGGCAGGGTCGGGTGCGAGAATGAGTACGAGGAATGTATTTGTTGTCTCTAATCACATTTAGCCAACGGGAAAAAATCTCACTCTATAGTATTATCCGGGAAACTCAGGGGGTATAATAGACATTTGACATTTCTAATTGTGACACGTGGCTAAAGTATTTGGAAAATAATAATAAGAATAATAATAATAATAATATGTGTTTTTCAATTATAAAATTTAAAAAATGGCTGAACAAAATTGGGCTTGGGCCCATGCGGTGAGTTTTTCACGGGCCGAGCGATCCAAGAAATAGTGAGTCTGCTTCTGAGGAAAGAAGCTTCAGGCGAGAGAGACGACCAACAATGGCGACCGCTTCCGCATCAGGTCGAAGCAACAGAGACGGTACGGCCAAAGCCATGGTGGCCGACCACATTTCTCAGTCAGTGCGATCCACTTCCAATCTCCTTCATCTGATGCAGCAATCTTCTTCGGCTCAGGCATGTTCTCTCTCTCTCTCTCTCTCTCTCTCTCTCTCTCTCTCTCTCTCTCTCTCTCTCTCTCTCTCGTTTGTGTTTTCTGAAGCTTTACGAGTTCATTCGAACGGCACTCTTAGGAGTAGGATCGGTAGAGCTGATGCCTGAATTTGTTTGATATATGTTTGTTTAGATTTCAGTTTCGTTCTACCTTGCGAGTTCTTAAGGAATATTGATTACGATCTTGAATCATCGTAATAGATGATTGAACTGCCAAACCTTAATTGTTCGTTTTAATAGATGATTGAACTGCCAAACCTTAATTGTTCGTTTTGTATCTTTTCCACTTTCTGGCTTCAGTTAATTGGGAAATCACGTTATGTTTCGAAGAAATTTTGTAATATAGTACAGAAACTTGACGGTGCAAGTGTTGTTTGCATCGAGGTCATAATTTCAGAAATCCCTACCATGTACATTGAATTGGAATTTACCACCGATTTTTCTCTTCACATTTTGTCTACGTGAGATGAATTCAACTGTCGGAAGCTTTAATCATATTGCTGACATGCAATTTTGTTTTTAGTTTCTTACGTTTTGCGTTGTTTTCAGTTGAGTTTGTCATATAGTTCATCTTGCCTGCAGGCTCAGTTAGCAAAATTGCCAAAGAACCTTTTGGCGAAAGCATCAACTATAAAAAATACTGAGAAAGTACGTTGAATCAATTAATGAACTGAACATGTTTTTATTTCGTTCATTTAATTTTAATTGAACTTCTTAGCAAAAACTTCTAGTAGAACTTTCACTTCTCTTCTTGTGATGCAGATCTTAGAGCAGATGCCCCAAGTGGTTTCATCATTAGATGCATATGTTGAGAAGGGACTAGAAAGGTTATTGTTTTCCTAGAACATGCATTGGTGGAATTAATTCTATTTGCATATTCAAATATACAAGATCATGCGTTATTTCTTTGTTGAAGAAACCCATAATTTCCTATAAATTTCATAACAATTATTGAAGTACATGATTAAGTTCTTTGTTTTCCAGTGATATATTATAATCAACATCTTTAATATTAAAATTGATAAATTTATCAGGGATGAAGAATGCTCTCATTCTATTCTGTTTTAAGATTTTTCTGATGTACCACAAACTCCTAGAATGCTGAGAATCTGTTATGCAAACTAAACAACTTCGTAGCAACTTTTTTCTTGATATTTCCTCTCCAAACAAATTTTTCTTGATAATGAAGTTGGTGATGTGACCCGAAGAAATCAATATCGATGGATGACATCCTAATATATCCATTAGGCACCTAGTTCACTATATCGTATGATTACTACATTGTTCTTGCTATTTGGTGTATCTAGTAAAAACTGCTTCTACTCTTACTCGACCCCCACTCGACCCCCACAAGAATAAATGTTCTATGTCGAAGTTTAAGATAAACCTCTTCTTTCTAAATATATAGTTTTACGTCTATGATCAATTTGGTTTCTGTCTTGGTTTACTAGACTCCAAATGTTTGCAGCATTCCTCATTTGCAGACTGTTGTGCAATTACTTACAAACATGGAAAGCACCCAACTAAAATCTCTCTCCCAAATCCAACACCCTAAAGAGGTTCGATTCCTCTGACCCTTTTCCCCTTGGGATGAGGGGTTGTCTTGTTCTATAGAAGTTTGTTCACTAAATTTCTAATGTTTATCCTTTTCTCTTCCAGGAAATCGAGTCTGTTCATCAACTGAAAGATGTGGACTAACAGTTCTGCCCTTCTAGAACGTGTCACCTACAGTGTAAATATAGGATCATAAGGGTAAGTGCCCTATCCTTGTTCCTTGTTGTCCTGTATGATACTGCATGTCTGTGCCTCAATTTAATTTGTTTAACGCCATTCTCGTCATGTTGCAAAAATAGAGTAAATGAAATTAATGAATGGCACATATCCTTATAAGAATTAGATCCTTGTAAGAGTTTGTTTGTTTGTTTGTTTGTTTTTTCTATCTTATCTACTTGTAGGATTTCGTTTTCTCATCTTGGATGCTTTTGTAAGAATTTATTGCCTTTGTGGCAAAACCTTATATGATCAGAACCATAATGATAACAAATTTGAATTAGTTACTGCGTGTATATTGATGCTCACTGAATGTGAACTGTAACCCATTCTTTCTCACACTTGTTTTGTAAGAATTCGTATGAATCGATTGATTCAATTCCGCGTCTTGTTTGTTAAATTGATGTTGTCATTCATTTACAATGTCTTGATATATCGTAAAGATTCGATATGGGGTTTTGTAATTTTGAAGCGTGTGTGATTATATCTTGGTTTTGGGGACTCGGGTTTCTAATTACATGATGTCTTGCTCTGTTTCAAATGAGAATCTGTTTAAGAATTTGCAAATGCAAATTGATAAAATCAGGTGGGCGAATTTTCCATCTCCAAAGAAAACCAACCTGATCCCCTATCAAAAAACTGTCAAATTCCGTTTATGGGGCTTCGACTCTCACATAAAGTTCTTGTTTTGCCAAGTTGGCGAAGGTTTTTTATTATTGAATCGATATTCAAAGTCGTGGGCTGTGAGGAATGATGAGAATTTGCAGAACAAGCTGTCTGAATTTGGTGGAGAGACCAAATGCTTCAAAATATGATGATTGGGTTTTGGGATGGGGAGTTGGATTGTGTAGAGATCCAACTGCGTCATCCTAGTAAATACATAGTGCTACTATAAACAACTTCCAGATGCTCGACCATACGAACGTACTCTCTAAGCGGGACACTTAACGCGTTACTGACCATTTTCAGGCATTGCTTTCCTCTCATTCTCAATGTAGAATCAATGAAACTTGTGAAACCCAACTATTCAATCGTGAGCGATTTTAAGAGTTCATTGTTTGCTTAGACCGTGGTTGGACCCACGAAACTTTGTTCCAGTAATGCTCTTAAATTACTCCAATGGGCAAACCCTTTACCGTTGAGAAATATCATTTGTAGTTATTACCAAGTTTTTAGTAGGGCATTTACACCCCTTTCACGTCCTCTAGATATGATTCTAAAACAAACATATTATTATTCATAAGTCTACTTTTCGCGACTATAAATTATATCATGAGCTATATCATAATAAACATAGAACTCCGTTAATAATAATACAATCAATGGTGACAAATTCATTCGATAATGGTCAAGCAACAACAATATATTTAATTAGTGACATTTACCCTAATCTTTTTCTTATCTTACGCATGACATACCTGATGGTGATAGGGTATCACCGGTGAGACCATGGAGCATGTCAAGGCTACCTTGTAGGCTAGTCTACTGAAATAGGGTGTTTTGTACCGTTTCTTACATTTGATCTCATTGGAGGCGTTTTCTTACGTTCATGTCATGTCTCGATATGATTTCATGGTGACAAGTAAGCCACTCTATTATCGATTTGGTTGGAAAAGGAAGGACTCCAGATTAATTCGATTAGGACTAAATCATTATACTCTTGAACGAGAAGAAACATAAAGCGAACGTTCATGAGTTTTATGAGCTTCCGGACCAAATAATTAATCATTGCATTCCAAATAATCTATTTCTCGACAACGAGGAAAAGAAAAGAGAAACGAGAAAGACAATGTGACAACGGAGAAGAAGATGAATGAACCAAATAGCTCAATTTTGTCACTTCTCACAAAAACGTCTCCCAATTCAGCTTGTTTTCAGTTTTCAACTCTCCCAACAAACCCCATAACGTATCCCTTCAATTTGAAATCCTTCTTAATTTAAGCTCATTTTTGTTGCCTCCCTCAATTTTATTATTATAATAATAATTATATTATTATTATGATTATTATTTTTAAATTATAGCCTAAATGAGAAGATATTTATGTGAGTTTTTTTAGACTAAAATACAAAATTAGATATTTTTACTTAATTTGGATCGAGGTAGTGAATTTTTGAGGGAGGGGTAGAAAAAATTTGGGTCAAACATACCGAGTATTCATGTCCTCGATCCCATTTCGCCCAGCTAAATTCCCGTCCGATCTCAATATAAATAAATAAAATTTTAAGCGCTAAAAGTATGAAATATTGAAATTATTTAAATATATTTTTTTTATAAGATATTATCAAATTTATTATTCTTTTTATATTTTTTTAAAGTAGAAATTAGGTTGGAAAATAGAAATTATTTATAAAAAAATTAATTTAAATAAAACTAAAATTTCAGTAATATGAAATATTTTAGTGCATATGAATGGTTGACATTTGTCGAATTTACATGAGTTGACTAAGAAATTACAATTTTATGAGTTCAATAATTAATATACTTTATTAAGGTTGGTCATTAATTTGACACGATTGATTAACATATAATTGACTAATTAATCCTCTATGATTAATGTAGAGTACTCTTAATATTCCCTTTTTCCACGTGGAAATGAAGAAAAAAATAGTATGTTTTAATCGAATTAAGATGAACACGAACAATCAACTTATTTAAGTTGATTGGAGCTTTACGAGTCGGCTTTAGTTTTCATTCCCACGGCTTTAGTTTTCTTTGACTCGACTTCTCTCCAGTCTCCCTCAATTTTCCTTTTTTGATTAACATTGTGTTTCAATCACGGGTTTCTACTTCATGCATATTGATGGTTTTTTGACGTGAATTTGGTTTAAGTCGTAGTTCAATGGTCGGTTTAAGTAGGGGTGTTCGTGGGCTGGCTTAGATAGCGTTGGAACACTTTTTTTTAGATCTAACCGAGTTGTTTATGTTGTAAATTTTTTCAATTTCAAATTATTGTTATTAAATAATGAATCAACTTAACCCAAAAAATTGGTTGGTTTAGTTTAATCGAGTGAATTTATTTAATTTTTTATTTTTAATAAAAATAAAATGTTATTTATTTTAAATATTTAATTAAATTCTAAAAATAATTATGAAATTAAATAAAAATAAAATAAATATATGTATATATCATTGTAATGTATGAAAAAACGTAATTAAATATAAATTATGATTGATTTGGTTAACCCAACTTAACCCATATCGGTTAGGTTAGGTTGATCGAGTTTTTCGAGTCATCAAATTTTTTCTAGCTACTTTATTTATTTATTTTATTTCACCTAAGTTTCAAAATAAAATGATTGAATTGACCTCGAGTTGTTTTATGGTTTTAATGAGATCTCAAATTTTGTTTTTAATATCACGAAGTTTGAGTCGGTTTATTATGTTCTAAATAATCCCTCTCGTTTCACTTGATATTCCGCTTGATTCCAAAAGCTAATGTCGTGCACATTTTTAGTAGCGGTGGTTTAATATCCAATTTATCGGTCAAATTCTTACCCAATTTGAGCATAGTTAAACTGGCATAAAATTAGTACTCTTGACTCCTCCACATATTAAAAATAGACGCTCTTTTAATTAAATTACAATCTCTTAAAACTTTTAAAACTATTTTAATAGGCTTATTTTTTGACGTAATCATACATATCTTTAAATAAAATTAATGAACTACTCGAAATAAATTTAAAAATTTAGGATTTTATTAGACATAAAATCTAAATTTATATCTAGTAAATCAATTAATTTTTAAATTTTTTAAATATGTCAAGAATTTATTCTATAAAAAAAAAAATCGACCCATTCAACAAATTTGAAAATTCGGGGGCTAAAAATTTAATTTTAACAGTATATAATACAACAGACTGTCGAACCATCAATTTTTAAAATAATAATTGATGTCTTATCTATTGAATTATATTCAAGTCGATAATAACTGAAACAAATCCTCTAATGATAATAATCACATTAAATCCATCATCATATTTATTACCGATAATACTCTTAATATAAATATTAATTTAAAATTTACTTGAGATCAAATTCGATAAACGTTAATTTAATTATTATATATTTAATTTAAAGATTAGAGGTTTGAATTTGTACGCTATTTAAAATTTAATTTAATTTATATGGAGTAAAATAAATATGTAAATAGTAAAAATAAATAAATAAATAATAAAACTAATATTTTCTCGACTTTAGGTAAGTTGGCGTACGTGTCATTTTAAAATGAGGGACTTGAAATTCTGTTGTAAATTTGGTTAAATGCGTAGCCAAACAGCCCCTAAAAAGCGCTAAACGACGGCGTATTGGGTGCTTCACGTGACGTCTTTTTCTTTCCGGAAAAAAAATGCCCAAAATTAAAAAAAGTTCAATTTTTTTAAAGACAAATAAATAAATAAAAATAAATTTTCGCAGTACCGCCATTGATGTATATATAAGAAGCTCACAGAGCTGTTCTTCGTCGTCTTTGAATCTTGAATTCTGCCTTGCGCGGCATAACCCTATCGATGGATTCTATGGCTGCGCTGACTCTACCGTCTTATTCTTTTTCGTCGTTGTCGTCTTTGTTCTCCGTTGCTTCTTTCGACCATGGAGCTTTTGTTTCGAATGATTCTCGCATTCGAATGTGTTCCACTGGCGGAGTTGTATGATTCCTCCTTCTTTGAATACGTGTTTTCTTTGTTTTGGAGATGAGTTTAATTGTTTTTGTTGTTCTGATGGCTCCGACTTTGTGTGTTTGATGATGCAATGACGATGATTCGTTATGTTTCGCTGTTTCTTGTTCTTTTTGAAATTTCGGATTCCGTTGCTGTTCTGTTTGGTTTATTTTGCTCATGAGAGGATTTGATATACTTGAGAGATTTTTGTGTTGAAGATAAATGGAAAAAAAAAAAAAAAAAAAAAAAAAAAAACGAGATAGAACAGTTTTTTGAAGTGTTGAATGTACTGTTGCTACAATTTTAGCGTCACGTGAAGCTTTGGGGGTGTTTCCACTTCCCTCGTTGTTTCTAATAATTGTGCTGCTATATTATGTACTTTTCTGACCACACATATAATTTGTTTCTGGTAAAAGGTGTCTCTATCAATGTTCTGTTGCGTTAATTCTTGTGTTTTTTATTTTCTTTTGAAACTAAAATTGAATTCTTCCAGAGATGTGATCTATCCGAGTCTTTGAAGCATGTGAACGGGAAGCCTACAATTCCAATTGTTACTGAACGGACGCTGCCCAAGTTCATGGAGTCAGCTCGCATGGAGAAAATAGTTAATAGGAGTAGTACGCGCTTGAAATTGTTTTCTGGGTCTGCAAATCGTTTACTCTCACAGGTTAAGCTCTTCTGTTGTACTCATGAAACGCTTTTTAGTTTTTACGCTACACTGGAATGAAATTTTTGTTTGTATTTGAACTTTTCAAATGAATGTTTAGAAATCACTATCGAGGTGGCATGATCTGTGTTGGGTTTTTTCTTGATAGTTTATTCTGATTATTTTTTTCCTGCCTTTGTGTGGAGGGGGTTTGAAGGGTTTAAATAATGATTTCTTGGTCAACGGCAGGTCACCCTGCTCATCTTGTTTGCTGATCAAATGATTTTTTTTTCCTAACTTCATTGTAATATTTTGATTTTCATTCTATATTTCAAATATTTTTTTACCTTTACTCTTTATTAGTTTGGATATGCATGGTTTTTACACTTATGTTGCTCATTTAGATCTATCAATGCATGTTCATAATGGCGAAAAATATTATGAGTTCAGTTTATGCGCCAACCATTTTTTTCTTTTCTGGATGATTTGGTTGAACTTGTGGGAAAGTGGATTAATAAATATATTCTTTGTGTTCATCCTTATGGAGGATCGATGGTGACTGAACTTGTCATGTTCAATTAAAGTGACTGACAAGGCTGAATGGTTTTGGACATCAATCTGGCTCAGCATGCAAATATAAATCTTTCTTTCTCTCTTGAGACTTATCTTTGTTTGCTAAATTTGAGTTATTTAGTTCTCAGGAAATTGCCTGTTACATGGGGCTGGAGCTTGGAAAGATTAACATTAAGCGTTTTGCGGATGGCGAAATATATGTTCAATTGCAAGAGAGTGTTAGAGGATGTGATGTATTCCTAGTACAGCCTACCTGTCCCCCAGCCAATGAGAATCTTATGGAGCTTTTAATTATGATAGATGCTTGTAGGAGAGCCTCAGCCAAAAATATTACGGCTGTGATTCCGTATTTTGGATATGCTAGAGCTGATAGAAAGGTAATATTTGCAGCTGCATATTTTCACAACTCATGTTTGTGTACGCTTGAAATTGCTGATTCTTAAAAGCACGATGAATCCGAGTTTGATGTATTTTGTTGAAGTTTGAGCTGAAGAGATATTATGAGCATATAAGTATTTACATTGAGTTGATTTGATGAAGTGTTCTTGGATGAAAGTGGTTCTATTATTTGCTGTTAACAGTCTGTTTAAAATCTTCCATCAGACTCAAGGGCGTGAATCCATTGCTGCGAAGCTTGTTGCCAACATCATTACTGAAGCGGGTGCGAACCGTGTTCTTGCTTGTGATCTTCATTCTGGACAATCTATGGGTTACTTTGATATTTCTGTGGATCATGTAAATTGCCATGTAGGTTCAATTTTTTTGTCTTCTTTTAGCCAGCATTTGGAAATATTGGATTTTTACTGAATTTTGCATTGTTTGTGATTGACTTTATAGCCCGTGATTCTTGACTATCTTGCTAGCAAGAGGATTTGTTCTGGTGATTTGGTTGTGGTTTCTCCTGATGTTGGAGGAGTCGCCAGAGCACGCGCTTTTGCTAAAAAGCTGTCCGATGCACCTTTAGCTATAGTCGATAAGAGGCGTCATGGACACAATGTTGCCGAGGTATTTTCCATTATACTCTATATGGCTGTAATCTCTTTTTGGTGTAAGATTTTCGTTCTTGAACTCACTGAAATCCATTCTCTAATTTGGGAGAAACGTTTAATCGAAACCAGGACTTCCCCTATGTTTTCAGCAGTCAACTCCTCAACCAAAGAAATTAGAGGGTAAATAATCTGATTAGTGATGCATTTGAGGATAAACATTGTCTAGGCCATATTGGAGTTCATTAACAAATCAATTTATTGACATGCTCATTAATAAATTATATCAGCCTTGTCCAATAGGTAAGAAGTTGTCGAATGTAAATTCCTCACATTGAGTCTGCCAAAAACGGGATCACTGAGCTGCGAGTACTGTATAGCATCACACCGATATGAAATGTTCGATGCCATGGCGTTTTCCCTCTCTTATAGGAAAAGCTATTCTGNACTTATGTTGCTCATTTAGATCTATCAATGCATGTTCATAATGGCGAAAAATATTATGAGTTCAGTTTATGCGCCAACCATTTTTTTCTTTTCTGGATGATTTGGTTGAACTTGTGGGAAAGTGGATTAATAAATATATTCTTTGTGTTCATCCTTATGGAGGATCGATGGTGACTGAACTTGTCATGTTCAATTAAAGTGACTGACAAGGCTGAATGGTTTTGGACATCAATCTGGCTCAGCATGCAAATATAAATCTTTCTTTCTCTCTTGAGACTTATCTTTGTTTGCTAAATTTGAGTTATTTAGTTCTCAGGAAATTGCCTGTTACATGGGGCTGGAGCTTGGAAAGATTAACATTAAGCGTTTTGCGGATGGCGAAATATATGTTCAATTGCAAGAGAGTGTTAGAGGATGTGATGTATTCCTAGTACAGCCTACCTGTCCCCCAGCCAATGAGAATCTTATGGAGCTTTTAATTATGATAGATGCTTGTAGGAGAGCCTCAGCCAAAAATATTACGGCTGTGATTCCGTATTTTGGATATGCTAGAGCTGATAGAAAGGTAATATTTGCAGCTGCATATTTTCACAACTCATGTTTGTGTACGCTTGAAATTGCTGATTCTTAAAAGCACGATGAATCCGAGTTTGATGTATTTTGTTGAAGTTTGAGCTGAAGAGATATTATGAGCATATAAGTATTTACATTGAGTTGATTTGATGAAGTGTTCTTGGATGAAAGTGGTTCTATTATTTGCTGTTAACAGTCTGTTTAAAATCTTCCATCAGACTCAAGGGCGTGAATCCATTGCTGCGAAGCTTGTTGCCAACATCATTACTGAAGCGGGTGCGAACCGTGTTCTTGCTTGTGATCTTCATTCTGGACAATCTATGGGTTACTTTGATATTTCTGTGGATCATGTAAATTGCCATGTAGGTTCAATTTTTTTGTCTTCTTTTAGCCAGCATTTGGAAATATTGGATTTTTACTGAATTTTGCATTGTTTGTGATTGACTTTATAGCCCGTGATTCTTGACTATCTTGCTAGCAAGAGGATTTGTTCTGGTGATTTGGTTGTGGTTTCTCCTGATGTTGGAGGAGTCGCCAGAGCACGCGCTTTTGCTAAAAAGCTGTCCGATGCACCTTTAGCTATAGTCGATAAGAGGCGTCATGGACACAATGTTGCCGAGGTATTTTCCATTATACTCTATATGGCTGTAATCTCTTTTTGGTGTAAGATTTTCGTTCTTGAACTCACTGAAATCCATTCTCTAATTTGGGAGAAACGTTTAATCGAAACCAGGACTTCCCCTATGTTTTCAGCAGTCAACTCCTCAACCAAAGAAATTAGAGGGTAAATAATCTGATTAGTGATGCATTTGAGGATAAACATTGTCTAGGCCATATTGGAGTTCATTAACAAATCAATTTATTGACATGCTCATTAATAAATTATATCAGCCTTGTCCAATAGGTAAGAAGTTGTCGAATGTAAATTCCTCACATTGAGTCTGCCAAAAACGGGATCACTGAGCTGCGAGTACTGTATAGCATCACACCGATATGAAATGTTCGATGCCATGGCGTTTTCCCTCTCTTATAGGAAAAGCTATTCTGGACTAGAGCATTGGATTAAATTGCTGAAGGCTTAAAAACTCGATGTAATGTGTTTGCAGGTAATGAACCTGATTGGTGATGTANGTCTGTTTAAAATCTTCCATCAGACTCAAGGGCGTGAATCCATTGCTGCGAAGCTTGTTGCCAACATCATTACTGAAGCGGGTGCGAACCGTGTTCTTGCTTGTGATCTTCATTCTGGACAATCTATGGGTTACTTTGATATTTCTGTGGATCATGTAAATTGCCATGTAGGTTCAATTTTTTTGTCTTCTTTTAGCCAGCATTTGGAAATATTGGATTTTTACTGAATTTTGCATTGTTTGTGATTGACTTTATAGCCCGTGATTCTTGACTATCTTGCTAGCAAGAGGATTTGTTCTGGTGATTTGGTTGTGGTTTCTCCTGATGTTGGAGGAGTCGCCAGAGCACGCGCTTTTGCTAAAAAGCTGTCCGATGCACCTTTAGCTATAGTCGATAAGAGGCGTCATGGACACAATGTTGCCGAGGTATTTTCCATTATACTCTATATGGCTGTAATCTCTTTTTGGTGTAAGATTTTCGTTCTTGAACTCACTGAAATCCATTCTCTAATTTGGGAGAAACGTTTAATCGAAACCAGGACTTCCCCTATGTTTTCAGCAGTCAACTCCTCAACCAAAGAAATTAGAGGGTAAATAATCTGATTAGTGATGCATTTGAGGATAAACATTGTCTAGGCCATATTGGAGTTCATTAACAAATCAATTTATTGACATGCTCATTAATAAATTATATCAGCCTTGTCCAATAGGTAAGAAGTTGTCGAATGTAAATTCCTCACATTGAGTCTGCCAAAAACGGGATCACTGAGCTGCGAGTACTGTATAGCATCACACCGATATGAAATGTTCGATGCCATGGCGTTTTCCCTCTCTTATAGGAAAAGCTATTCTGGACTAGAGCATTGGATTAAATTGCTGAAGGCTTAAAAACTCGATGTAATGTGTTTGCAGGTAATGAACCTGATTGGTGATGTAAAAGGGAAGGTTGCAGTTATGGTTGATGACATGATTGACACAGCTGGTGAGTTTAGAATCTGAATTGATATCAACTTTGCTGAATGGTTCTTTTGAACACATATCTTATAAGCTATTGTGGGTTTGTAGGAACTATTACAAAAGGGGCTGAACTGTTACATCAAGAGGGAGCTAGAGAAGTTTATGCTTGTTGCAGTCATGCTGTTTTCAGGTTTATTCCTTCTTCCTTTGGATTCAAAACATTCTCTACTATAACGCGTTGAATTCAAATTGGTGCACTGTCAAGAATTTAGATTAAGAACTCAACTTACTTCTCCGTGTTCTATATCGTCTTCCCTTCATTCTTATAGGGACGAGGCAAAACTAAAACTTCTCATAACAGCCCAAGCCCAAGCCCACCGCTAGCAGATATTGTCTTCTTTGAGTTTTTCCTCAAGATTTTTAAAACTTTCCCTTTTGGGCTGCCCCTCAAAGTTTCTAAAACGTGTCTGTTAGAGAGAGGTTTCCACACCTTTATAAAGAATGTTTCGTTCTCCTCCCCAACCAACGTGGGATCTCACAATCCCACCCCCCTTCAGGGCCCAGCGTCCTCACTGGCACTCGTTCCTCTTCTCCAATAGATGTTGGACGGGAATCCACTCCTTTCGGGGCCCAGCGTCCTTGTTGGCACACCGCCTCGTGTCCACTCCCTTTGGGGCTCAGTCTCCTCGCTAGCACATCACCAGGTGTCTAGGTTTGATACCATTTGTAACAGCTCAAGCTCACCACTAGTAGATGTTGTCCTCTTTGGCCTTTCCCTCAAGGTTTCTAAAACGCGTATGCTAGGGAGAGGTTTCCACACCCTTATAACAATGCTTCGTTTTCCTCCTTAACCGACGTGGGATCTCGTTTTCCTCCCTATGTCCATTAATATCAATAAAGAACCTGTTGCCCGTTGCTTCTAATCTTAATGGCATCACCACTTAAATTCAAATCTCTTCATTGTTATGTTATTATTAACTGCCCTCAAAAGTTTCCAATATTCAGTATCAAATATCATCTAACAAAGTTCTCCATCTACAGCCCCCCTGCCATTGAGAGGCTCTCCAGTGGCATCTTCCAAGAAGTGATCGTTACAAACACAATTCCAGCTCCCAAAACTCACTTCCCTCAGTTGACAGTCCTCTCGATCGCAAACTTGATGGGCGAAACCATTTGGCGTGTTCACGACGATTGTTCGGTGAGTAGCATTTTTCTATGAATACCCTATGGAATTACAGAACTTCAGTTGCCGCTTCTCCCTTATTTATGGAGGTTCTTTGGCCACCTTATTTCATAATTGGCATACAGTTCCCTTATTTATAAGTTTGGGCTAAGCCCCCAACTGAATGATCATGTTTAGCAGAAAAAGAGAGAAAAAAAAAAAAAACAAGAAAATAGGCTCTGCCAATCTTATGGCAGATTACATATATAATAGATTAGGGTGTGTAGCTAACATAAAGGTTCCTGTTATTCAGTTTCCTTGGAATGTATAAATATCTGTTTCTCATTTTCAATCTCTTAAATAAGAAGCCTATACAATTTTGAGTCACTAAGTTCTATCTAGCTGCCCGACATACCGAGCGGTGATTGATATATATATTATTTTCTTTGGAGTTCGGGGTTTTAGTTGTCAATGTGAGCATCTTACTCAATGGTAATTGATATATACTATTTTCTTTGAAGTTTGGAAGCTCGTATTTTCGTATTTTCTCGTGGTTTCTATTACGGAGTGTTTCTGTTTATCTGTTTTAGTTCGAACTTAGCATCCTTTTATTCGTGTGAAGAGTTTTTTAATTAAATCATTTGGGAATTATTGGCTGTTTTGATTACTTTTTTACCTTCTTGGCTCGTAGGTGTCAAAACATAATAGGGGTGGGGAAAATTAGTCGCTTCCAACCAATTAGGAAGTAATATTATTCATTACACGAAGGGATATGAGAGCATTCGAAATTTATACGAGGATTTGCAGGTAGTTCGAGATAATAGAATATACTGATGTTCTGAATTCTCGAAGGACATATAATAATGGATCAGTTATCTATTGAATCTAGTAGAATTAGGTTATATCGGATTTAAACGCTATAGATTTAATAGAATTATGTATCAGTTGTCAAATTTATACGAGGATTTGCTTGTTTGTCATATAACATGGTTTTCAATCTCTCAACTTTGCTTTCAAACTCTTTCAAAATTTCTCTGCCCTTGTTTTCTAAAATCTTATGCCCAAATCGGGTCAGTGGTTTGAGCATACTTTGCCTAAATCGGGCCAGAGGTTTTGAGCATACGTTGCCTAAATCGGGCAAGAGGTTTGAGCATATGTTGCCCAAATCGGGCTAGTGATTTGAGCATAGGTTGCCCAAATCAGACCAGAGGTTTGAGCATAGGTTGTCCAAATCGGGTGAGCATAGGTTGTCCAAATTGGGGCAATGGTTTGAGCATAGGCCAATGGTTTGAGCATATGTCGCCTAAATCAAGCCAGCAGTTTGAACATATGTTGCTTGACTGTAGGCGACACAATTCCAAAATCGCCTATTCCAAATTGACTTAACTAGCTCAGTGTTGAAGGTGAGTATTGCATAATTGTCAAATTGGCTGTGAAGCAAGATAGTTTGCATCTTAAGTAAGGATATCACGTTTACTTGTATTTATACCATGAGATTGGGTTCACAAAATCCATTTATTTTGATATTAAAGTAAAATGAAACCACAAATAGAGCCAAAACGTGTGGATTCATCGAAGAAAACCGGATTCCATGCGAACAACAGTGGACGCTAAGCCCTCAATTTTCTCCTACTTTATCCTCCGTCTAGAGCACCGGAGGCGTAATTCCCATTCCGTCGCAATATTCCTTCACTGCGCCGCTAATCTCCGACGAAGACTCTCCACCAGACGAAAAAACCACGGCGGCGCATTTTTCCGGCAGTCCATGTAATATCACCCTGCAGCAGTTGTAACTCACCTCGATCTCATTGCTCTTTATCGCCATGTCGATCTCCCCCTGGCATCCTTCCACCGCGTTTAACGCGTCCAAACAGGCCGCCGTGGACCAATCGGCTGAATCAATCGCCTTCGGAAACTTTCTAAGAGCGAAGGCCGATTGAATCAACGATGAAATCGCTAGGGCTAAGAGGAAGAACCCGAAAAACCGAACCGATTTCGACATCTTCAGGTTCGTTCGAGCTTCTTCTCTTATTTTCACCCTTGGATGATTCTCGATTGGACTTTAAGGTCTTCGATTTGCTGTTTATATATGTCTAGTGAGAGAGAAAGAGAGAGATGGAAATCTGGAATTCATTTCGATTTCTGTTTCATTTGTGCACTTCAACGCAGTTTTAATTGAATTCAACAAGCAGATTACGAATCGATTCATTTCGTGCCGATGAATTTGCTTCCTACAAGTTTTAAATGTCTTTCAACTCATTCGGTTCGATTTCAGTTTCGTTTTGGCTGCATTTATTGCGTTTGGAGTTTCACACAAATCACATCCAACACTCTTTCACGATCTCACGCTTAGTTCTTCGGTTGATTGATGATTGATATTGCTTGCCTCTATCCTGACGAAATCTTCCGTATTCTTTAATTTAGTTTTTTCTGTGATGCATTCTTCAATTTAGTTCTCTAACTATTGAATTTATCTATAAACAAATCCTTGGAGTTTTCCATTTCGATGTCTTGTGTTCTTCGTGTTTATCTAAATTGAGTCTATAAGTTGTGCGATCCTAATATGATCGTGTCGACAAAGTGATGAGAGTTTTGTAAATCAAGAAGAACAGGGGACTGATACTTACATTATTACCTAGTTCTGTGATTCAATGGAAGTCTTGGCTGTTTAGAGACAGAATTTGAGATGTGGAACGACTCCTCCATACTTGCTAGACTCAGTTTAGAGTTTAGAGTACCCCAATTTACGGGTAGAAAGTGCGATCATCAGATAAACCGTAGAGAGTAAGTAGGGTAGTACCCCAATTTACGGGTAGAAAGCGCGATCAACGAATAAACCATAGAGAGTAAGTAGGGTAGTACCCCAATTTACGGGAAGAAAGCGCGATCATCGGATAACCCGTAGAGAGTAAGTAGGGTAGTACCCCAATTTACGGGAAGAAAGCGCGATCATCGGATAAACCGTAGAGAGTAAGTAGGGTAGTACCCCAATTTACGGGCAAAAAGCGCGATCATCGAATAAACCGTAGAGAGTAAGTAGGATAGTACCCCAATTTACGGGCAGAAAGCGCGATCATCGGATAAACCGTAGAGAGTAAGTAGGGTAGTACCCCAATTTACGAGCAGAAAGCGCGATCATCGGATAAACCGTAGAGAGTAAGTAGGGTAGTACCCCAATTTACGGGCAGAAAGCGCGATCATCGGATAAACCGTAGAGAGTAACTAGGGTAGTACCCCAATTTACGGGTAGAAAGCGCGAGCATCGGATAAACCGTAGAGAGTAAATAGGTTATATGTACTTGAAGAATCTAATAGGACTAGAAATGATTCAAGTCATGAAATTAGTCAACTCCATGACCCTGAATGAGCACGTAACTTAAGAAACATTGCATAGGAGTAGTTTCAATGAACGACGGCTTGTTGAATATTTTTATACCTATTCTTTGTTATACAAATGGATCATAAGTCGTAGTTCGTTGATGGGAGCGTTTGTACCCTTCGGGCTGCAAGGAGAACCCCTAGATTGAGTCATACCTTTTAAATGATATTTTAATGTTACTTTCTCGAGACTCGAGCCATTTTGTTAACCTTAACTCTTTTAATATAATTTTTTTTTGTTACTAATGTTTGCTATGACTAAAAAATTATCACTCCCTATTAGCCTCGGTTTATGATAGTTCAGGATTCAAAACGTCAAAAAGTTGGGGTTTTTTTTTTAATAAAATTTTGATGGTATTTTTTATTCAACACGAAATATAATTATTTTATTCTCAGATATCTTATTCCGAAATTTATTATTTCAAGGCTCTTAAATTAAACCTTCAATCAAACGATCTCCAACATTGATAGATTGGTTTAATTTGTATATTTTTGAGAAAGACTACCGTTATATTAAACGGTTTTAGGTAATTTTAATCTTTTAGAAAACTAATTATAATTATTTTAGAATTACGTTTTTTTTTTTAATAATCATGTATTAGAAAAAAAAAAAAAACAGAGGGCAAATACGGTAAAAACTACACTTTATCGGATTAGAATATATATATATATATATATATATATTCTAATCTTTCCGTACTAAAAAAATATATATATTTATATTCTCCGGAAAATTTGATCCAAAGATGGAAAAAAAAATGTCAAAGTTAATTAGAAGAGTAATAGTGATTGTTATATAATAAGTCCAAATTACTTTTGAAGATTTGTATATTTTAAAAACTATTTACTATTTCTTGAAGCTCGATCTCTTTTCTCGATGAACCATATAGCCATAGAATCGAAGAAATTACTGCATGACATGAATAACCTTAAATCTCGAGAATGAGAATGTAGGGTTGTTGTTATCTAATTTCTACAAAAAAAAAAAAAAAAAAAAAAAAAAAAAAAAAAAAAAAAAAAAAAAAAAAAAAAAAAANCTAAATTCATTGAATTATTAATGTTTTTTTTTTTTAATTTTAGTTTCAGCTGTCACTGTCAACTGTCAGATTTCTGACAGGATCAGAAATGGCAGGTTATTTTTAACCAGTCACACAGTAAAGTCATCAGAACATAGTTTTGTATATCCACGTACCGTTATTAGATTTGGCCCATAGAATTATCATTTATTTATTTCCTCTCAAATTAATTTCCACGTCAGCTTACATTTAAATTTATGGATGAAAGACTTACATGACTTGAGTTTCCACGTCAGTTTTTTTATTTTATTTTATTTTCTTTTAAATGAGTTTCCACGTCAGCTCACGTTTTAATTTATTGAAAAAAGAGTTATATATGACACATATCACACCTTC
Organism: Cucurbita pepo subsp. pepo; assembly: GCF_002806865.2. Classification (NCBI taxonomy): domain Eukaryota; kingdom Viridiplantae; phylum Streptophyta; class Magnoliopsida; order Cucurbitales; family Cucurbitaceae; genus Cucurbita; species Cucurbita pepo. The sequence goes on from NC_036652.1 coordinate 4,645,583, forward strand.
CATGTATTTTCAAATAAAGACATTTGAACCTAATTTCATATAACTAGACACGTTCAAACTGTTAGCGTTTTTTTTTCTTCTTCTCTGAGACGAGTTTCATTATTTTTCCGTCAATATTTTGACATGTTCAAATTTATGGATCAAATAATCATATTGTTGGATGATGGATGTCCCACATCGACTAATTTAGAGAATGATCATGATTATACTAAATTCATTGGTGTGAGGCATTTGGGGAAGCCCAAAGCAATGCCACGAGAGCTTATGCTCAAAGTGAACAATATCATACCATTGTGGAGTGTCGTATTTGTCTAACATAATAAGTAAAGACATTAAAACTAAATTTTATTTATTTTTAATAATTATTAAGAGGAAGGTAAAACGTTTACATGCCTTAAATGGATTAGGAATTAGAGCTTTGAAAATTGGGCTATAATTTAAAAAATAATTTAAAGAAATAAAAGACAAAAAATTTAAAAACCTCATTAAAATAACTTCTATAAAATTAGGAAATTGTTATAAATTTAGAAAAATAAAATTACAATTTAACCCTCTATCATTAAATATTTGTTTCTCTTAATAAAATTAATAAAATATAAAAAAAAACAAAAATAAAGTAATTTTTCCAATTAATAAGTTATTTATTTAAGTTTAAAGATGAATTTGATAAAATAAAAAATTTAATTAAATATTAAATAAATAAATGCCAAATGTCTGGTAGAAATTTTGGATGTGAGAGAGAGAGAGAGAATACACATTTCTGGCCGTTGGATGAGTTCTATTGACACGTGGCAACAGTGAAGCCAGATCAGAAAAATATCCCATGGAATCTTCGATTTTAATTTCGAAAGAATCTTCGGAAATGTACGATATGCCAGTCACTAATAAAAAAAGATATTTTTTTATTTGGCGGCACACTCGCTCCTTGGCGCGTACATTCCACGCCGAATATGGACCATTGGTTTTTTCATTTCTAGAAAAATAAATAAATAAATAAATAATTGCAAACTCCCCCTCGTCGCCTTGTGTTGGTTAATTATTTTCATTTAATTTTATTTAAAATTAACTTAACATTATCAAAAATAAAATTATTTTTTCAAATTTTTTTTATAGGAACTTATTCGTTATTATCTATTTGATTATCATATTTTTTTCCTCTAATTTATATACATTATATTTAAATAATTTTAAGCGAAAACTATCCATAAATAATTTTAACTATATGGTTTAAATTATTATTATAATAATTAATTGAATGTTTTAATCGATACTCTAAAATTTTTAAGTTAAAAATATGTTTTATGATTCTTTTAATTAATTGAATTATACACGTACATTAGTATTAATATAATATTTATTAACGTAGCTACATGTACTATTACAAAAATGAGTAAATAATTCATTAAAATTACTCTCTCGAATATTTCATAATTTGTATGGTTTTTAATTTTTAATTTTGAAAATTATTTTTTTTTCTCACAAATTTTTAACAATAATCTTAATTTTTAGTCATTCCCAAAAATGAAAAAAAAAATATAATTATATTAAAAAGGGTTTAATATATAATAATATTATAAATTTAATTAAATTATATGTATAATATAATATATATTGAAAATAAAATTAGATAATTTTTTATAAATAGAATAGGTTTATAAATTAATTAATAATACGACTAGTTTATAAATATATTTTGAATTATTATTTAAAATAAGATAAAAAAAAAAAAAAAAAAAAAAAAANAAGGGAAGAGTATAAAATATGAAAGAATTGAGGGAAAAGAGATACAGAGAAAGACCCCTAACTGTCCTCAAAACCTCTGGCCTTCTTGTCTTTGTATAACAAGACTCCACCGCCCACCGCCCACCGCCCACCGCCCACCGCCGCCGTACTCGCTGGCCGGCGGAAGTGAGACCACCACCGTTTCGCTTCTTCCACTGCATTTGTAGCTGGAGATTATCCTTCTCTTCAGGATTCTCGAACTTCTCCGGGCAAATACTCTCTCTCTCTCTGCCATTCGTTCTGTTAGAGGTTTCTTTCAATGGCTACGTTTTATCTCTCTACGGGAGTGCCGCTACTGAAATCTGATTCTACCAGAGTTGCTGACCGCCTTGCATCGTGTAGAAACGTTTCTGATGCGTTTGGTATTGAAGCGAAGAGTGGAAGGATGTATGTGCAATCGAAACAAATCGCTTTGATTAGATGCTCGAGAATAGCCGAGAAGCAGGATGTTGCGTCGTATAAAGGCTCTCTGGACACTGTGAGTTTAATTTCTTTATGTTCTGTTCTGTTTGTTTTTTCTGATGCTTATTTGAGGCTTGTTTTTGGCTGATGTTGATACTTTTCTCTGTTTTGTTCTGGAGATTTACTGGCTCTTGTACATGCATCGAGTTTTATGGATATTATGAGATTGATGTGTTTTCCTCAGTTTCATTTCGTGAAATATTTTTGGACTGCGCTGGAAAAATAAATGAATCTTAGATTCTGGAGTCTGATGCTGTTTATTCTCATATTTCTTTTTTCCAGTAAAACTTAAATGTGATGTTGTGTTCTTTCTTATTGTGATGTTTGATGCATCACGGTTCTAAGAGTGAGATTTTTATTTGGTTCAGGATCAGGACATTTCGAACTCTACCTTTGATCATCAATCTAATGGATTCCCTCTTAGTAGGATGAAGTTAACCACGAAATCTAGAAGGAAAACTAAGATAGTCTGCACCATTGGTCCTTCCACAAGTTCACGTGAAATGATATGGAAATTGGCAGAGATGGGTATGAATGTGGCACGTTTAAACATGTCCCACGGTGATCATTCTACCCACCAGAAAACCATTGATTTGGTCAAGGAATATAACGCACAATTTAAAGACAAAGTTATAGCCATTATGCTTGACACAAAGGTATGTTTTCTAACTTCTATATGTTTATTGAACGCTGGATTATAACTAGTACAGACGGGACCGATGTTAAAACTTCATATTGGTTTTAAACTCTTAACCATACGATATTTGAATTAAATGGTTGTGCAAGTTTCTTGAACTTGCTATTCATACGTGCGCTCTCATTTATTAGTGAGATTTCTTTGTTGAAGTTTAATCTCAAACTTGATCTTTTATAGAAATGATGATCACCATTGTTGAATCCATTTGCGCACTGGTACAAAAGATTTAGTTGTATCTCAATCTTCAGTTTATGTCTCTCTATTCTACCTTTTGAATTAATGATCTATGCTCTTGGTATTGTAATTACTGCATCATACTAATATTTGTTTCATTCAGGGCCCTGAGGTTCGAAGTGGAGATGTACCTAAACCAATCTTGCTCAAAGATGGACAAGAATTTAACTTCACAATCAAAAGAGGAGTCAGCACAGAAGACACTGTTAGTGTTAACTATGACGACTTTATAAATGATGTAGAAGTTGGCGATAGTGTGCTTGTTGATGGTGAGTATATTTCTCCTGTTTGTTTCACATTGGTGCTGACAATGTATGATACAACCTTTCTCAATCAGTGACTTGTTTTATGTTATTGTTAGCTCATGTAGCGTAGATTAATTCTTGAATAAGATTCTTGGAGACAATTTTTATTAATACTGAGCCTCAATACAGCCAATGGTCTAATTTATATAGGCTATTAGGCAGCTTATTAAACACAACAGTAAATGAATACTAAACTTACAGTAACGCAACTTACGAACAGTGGCAAAACTCTTAAAACAGAGTTTAATCTTCCTAAATTAACTTTTAAAAGACAACAGGGCCGAAGGTATTAAAGATCTCGACATCTTTTATTCATGCAGTTTTCTGCTTATCAAATGCATAAACCAATTTAGACCTTTACTTTTGAATAGACGAATAAAATCTTCATTCTCTGTACAATTTAATGTGCCATTCAATTGCATTGAAAGTTGATATATGAGGCTCCAAGATTAGATGAGGGCATGCACTTGTGCATCCTCAAACGGATATGCTTAAATATCTTGAAGTTTTGATCAAATGTTATATATGGTTGACTAGTTGAAATAAAGTCTAGTTATTTATGGTTTTTAGCTGATGAGTTATAAAATTACAGTTGCCTATTCTAGTGTCTCAAAACTAAATTTCTTTTTCATACTCTAGGTGGAATGATCTCATTGACTGTTAAGTCGAAGACAAATGATTTGGTTAATTGTGTAGTCATTGATGGCGGCGAACTCAAATCAAGGCGCCATTTGAATGTTCGTGGAAAAAGTGCGACATTGCCTTCTATAACAGGTATGTTCAGTATTTAACATCAATGTTGCATTTATAGAATTTAGGTTAAATTGCAATTCTAGTCTTTTTACTTAGACACCTTTAATGCCTGTATTCCTTTATTTTCATTTTAGTCTTCATACTTTTATAAACATATCAGCTTTAGTCCCTAACATTATTATCTTGTTAAAGAGTTACATAGATTGGCATGTTACAGTGTAGTTGTAGTGATAACTTGGTATGTTGTATGGTTGTGTATGCACAAAAAGTGGACGTGGCAACATCTCAGTATTCACGTGATGCTATATCAGCATTTTGTTAATATTTAAATGGATATTGACTCGAGGGACTGAATTGGTACGTCCATAGAACATGTACCAAAATGCAACAAATAAAAGGATAGATACCAAAATGTTAAAAGTGGTAAAGTACGAGGACCATATGTATAATATAGCCTAGAATTTAGTATCATCTATACACATTTATATGTATTGTCAACTTTTAATCTTTGAAATCTTTCGTGGTGCAGACAAGGACTGGGATGATATAAAGTTTGGGGTGGATAATCAGGTTGATTTTTATGCTGTTTCTTTTGTAAAGGATGCTAGAGTGGTCCATGAGCTGAAAGACTATCTGAAAAGTACATATTTGTATATATTAATGTTCATTGCCTATTCCCATTTGAGGACATCTATGCTTCATCTCATGCTCATAAGAAATAAATGTATATTTTTTGCAGGCTGTAATGCAGATATTCATGTGATTGTAAAAATTGAAAGTGCAGACTCAATACCTAATCTTCATTCAATACTTTCAGCATCAGATGGGGTTAGCTTTCTACTTCCTTGGTTCAATAATTCTAATAAAATATTTCAATATACATCACCATTAGAACACCAATGAGATTTCGTGTGGGTTATAATTGATTGGTGGCTATCACCATATTGTTTACAAACACCATCTCATAGTAAATGAACCAAAGTTCATTTTAATTTTTTGTTTATCATGAACATTTTCGACTATGTGACTGTGAAATTGATAAAATTGTTTAAATGACCAAAAATATTTTATCAAATGTTAATACGCTATTAAAAGGAAAGAAATGGATGATGGTCAACCTGTGGCACACCACCAACAATGTTTTTAAAGGCTATAAGTGGCGTCAAAGCTTTCTCTTAGTAGATTAAGTCGAGACATTACCTTGAGCAATATGAGAAACAAGGCTTAATTTAAATAGAAATCATATAATTTAAAGGCTTGTCTAGGAACTATTTTCCTAAGCGTGCTTTCATGAATGGTTTCCTTTTTAGATTAATCAAAGTTACTATTCCCTATGGTTTTGATGAAATTTTCTGTTTCTTATTTTTTTTTTAAAAAAAAAAAAAAAAAAAGGAAAGAACAAAGAAAAAATAACACTGAAGATATTAAAAAGAAAAGGACTCACGACGCACTCCCACAATGAAAATGAGCGGAGCTTTCTTTTTGGAAAGGATCAGGTCTACTGAAAACGATGAAACATGGATTGACATTTTTATTAACTTAGACTACTTAAGAGTGTTATATGTGACTATGTTTACATACACTATAGAATTGTAATTGTATTACTCTTGCCAACTATTTTCAAGTGATATAGATTTGAACTTATGCATGATGATTTCTGGCTACAAGTTAGGCTTTCTATTACATTCTCAAGGAACATTTATCTATTCATATATGTTAATATGTTCTTGGCTTGCTTTTGTTTCGCATGTTACTGTTCACGCTCATCGTCGGGTTCTGAGTTGAAACTAATTAGTTTATTTGACTTTTTAGGCAATGGTAGCTCGTGGAGACCTTGGGGCTGAACTTCCAATCGAGGAAGTTCCTTTATTGCAGGTAAAACTCTATGGTTACTAGTACTCTATCAACCATCACCCTTCCATTTTGCAACATTAGTTCCAGTTCCAGATTAACCTTTTTGGTTACATGATTTGTGTCTCGACATAGAAAAGACTAGAATTGGCATTGATCATAAATCAATTATAATTTTACAGAATTTTGAAAAGAATACACCAGTTAGAAGCCAAAGCTAGCTTCCAAACATCCTTGAGATCTTTTGCATTATAGCTTCTAAGTCTAATTTCTCTCTGCCCCATCTCACAAAAACACCTGTCATGTGTAAATAACTGAAATGGAAATAGTTAACTGTGTTTCACGAAACTTGAATGCATGTCACCAGCGATGCTGGAGAGATTTCGAAGCCACTGGGTCGCTAATACAATGTATGAATTTTTATGTAGATAGTACTGGTAGGCTCGGACACATTTGGTTGGTTTTTTTCAAAAGGAGAAACCAACAGAATATAATAGGTTTATTTATAACTGCCAAACCAAACTAATGGCAGTTTCGGTCAGTTGTGTGGTTTTTTCAATTTTTTGGTTTTCACTTCCACCCCCAAACCTAGCAGCTTAATCCAAACATGACAGATAAATTGGGGGGGGGGGGGGGGGGGGNGCCTTTAATTAGAAGTAGAAGGGCTCCGTTTACCCCACAAGAATTGGGCACAAAACGCGGAGGTAGAAAGTAGAAAGTGAGCCTTTTTTTGTGTATACGCAATTTGAGTTCCAATTAGTTCATGGACTGCCTCCTCAACCCTGGCGAGTATGAGAGCTTGGAAAGAGAGAATGACGAATGAGAAATACAGCTGATTACGACCCATTTATTGACGAATTTTTCTTTGAAAGAGAGATAAAAAGAAAATTCTTATGACAACTAACGAATTGATGGAACGAGCAAAAAATGAACCCAAGAGTGTTTTGAACTATTTTTAAAATATAGGAGTAAATTTCGTAAATTTTGGAAATACTTGTTTGTAGCTTATGTATCCTTCCTTTATATTTATTTAAACTTTTTGAGGAGAGAAATTGCATCGTCTTGTAGTCCGATGGAAATTGCAATTTTTGAGTAAGTTTATGTAATTTCTAGAGGGTTGGAATTGGACAATAGTCTTAAAAGTTTTTCATGGAAACCAAGAGGATTTCGTAGGAAAGGATAATTGTTTTGTGCACCAACGAAGGAAGGATGAGGCTCTTATAATGCACCTCATTGGAGAATTTAGCGAAATAGTCATATCTTCATCGATGAAGTGCATCCTTTTGATATTTTCTTAGATCATGTTATTTTCAGTACGATATCTTGGTGTAAATTGCCTATTTCTTCTTACAGCTTTGACTCTCTTTTGTCCAATTGGAGATGTCTTTTTTAACTCACTTGGATTGGGATTTATTTTCCTTCTGGTGTAATTTCATTCATCAATGAAGTTGTTTATAAAAAAATGTGTCAACAAAACCTTGAATTCACTGCTTGATTCCAAAGTTTAAGATTGTTGGTTTTCATGAAGTGCAATGACTTCTACTTTTTAAATGTTAATACACGAAGATAGGAATTCATCTATTTCCAAATTGTTTAAGTTTCTTTGAAAAGGTATTAGTTCGGAATTAAATAAATTGGTGCTAGAGATATGACACTGAGCATTTGATACTCCAAGGAAATAAAGAATCGTCATTTAATTTTTTCAGTAAGAAACGAAGCTTCCATTTGTTACCGAAACTAAAAGTAATGTAGGCAAGGACTGTAAAGTTAATAGGATAACAGGACTAACATTCTATCATATTACATCATATAATGGTACTTCACATTGCTTGTCTGTCAGGAAACTATTATCAAAAGGTGTCAGAGCATGCAGAAACCAGTTATTGTAGCAACAAACATGCTGGAAAGCATGATTGATCATCCCACACCAACTAGAGCTGAGGTTTCTGATATTTCTATTGCAGTACGAGAAGGTGCTGATGCAATCATGCTTTCAGGAGAAACTGCTCATGGAAAGTATGTATCTTAGTCCATTATCTGGGCGGGGTTTTTTTTTTGGCAGTATTTTTGTACATGATTTGAATGAACTCAAAACTAACTTTATTCTGTTGGGACCTATTGGTGGGGAACAAGGTGCTTTGATCTTTCAACAACGTATAAGGATGTTTTTGTTTCTTTTCTTGTTGTAAATGCGTTTTGCAAATATTGAAATATGCCATATCCCGTTTGCATTATTATGCTTATGTTCGTTTTTCTTATTTGATTGGAGTTGATGAAAAATTTCTGTCATTCTTGATGTCGCATCATCATACCAGCTTTTTATGTCTACTAGTTTTGCAATTGAGCTTCAAGTTATTGACTTATTGCTAAACATTGAAGAAGTTGAGGCTGTTTTCTGTTTGTTGATGCCATAAAAATTACCTCCTCTTTTTCCCTTATTGTCTTCATTTTTATATTAAATTGATCTTTTGATTCATAATGGCAAAAATATTAGGTATCCATTGAAGGCTGTGAACGTGATGCACACCGTGGCTTTGAGGATGGAATCTACTCTTCCAGTTAATTCTACTACTCCAAATCCATTGAGTGTCCACAAGGTTTGTATTATTATCAGTAAAATATAAGTTGTCTTATATATGTTTTTTTGCCCTCTCTTTTTTTTCCGTATTTATGTTTTCTTAGTCAGCATATGTTCCTTCTATGATGTTGTTGGGACATGGGATGAAGGCAATTGTTCTGCCTAAATGGGTTTAAAATCTTCTCATAACACCTAATTTGAATCTAGATCATAATAACTTATCTATTTTTTCACAAAATCTGATGTGTTCGTCATATTCTGACAGAGACATATGGGAGACATGCTTGCTTTCCATACCACCACTATGGCCAACACCCTTAAGACTCCTATCATCGTTTTCACAAGAACTGGCTCCATGGCTATCCTCTTGAGTCATTACAGGCCCTGCTCTACTATCTTTGCCTTCACTGACGAGTAAGTTCGGAAGTAGTGTTATATATTGCAATTTCCTTGAATGTCATGTTTGATCATGATATTTACTTCACTTCAATTTATGCAGTTTATTGATTCAGGTCAACTTTATATATGTGACGACAAGTATGAATTGTTTGTGTTGAAAATGTAGAGTTTGCTATTGATTTATATGTGAACTTTTTCTTGTAATTATGATTTGTGGCATATTTTTGCCAATTGGGAGGCCTTTCTGTACTCCTTTGGCTTTGTGGGATACCTCGTTCCCCATCTTTTGTGCATGCTTCTTGGATCAATATATCTTCAGTTTGTTATATATATATATATATATATATATAAAGAATAAATATTAGTTGTAGTTGAATAGTAGCTTTCTGGATCCAGGATAGATATCGTCTATGCATCTGTAACTCCAGATAGGGATAAAACAATGCAAGGTGCATGACTTACCGCCCGGTCTAAATCTTAGATTGCCCTTGAAAATGGCTAGTTATTTAACATGCCATTTATGTGAAGTTCCAGATCTATCTTTCTCTTAATGGGTTATAGTTCACACTTGGATTTGCTGATTGGAGGGCGAAGCATTTGTGTATTTTCTGTCTCCATTTAACTGTATTTTTAATTTTTTTGACGACTTGAAGAATATCTAGGTTCATTTGATTTTTATCCAATCATTTCTTTAAACGGGAAACTAAATTATGGCCTGATCCAGCGATAGGATCAAACAAAGGCTGGTGCTTTATCATGGGGTCATGCCCATTTACATGCAGTTTTCAAGTGATGCAGAAGAGACGTTCTCCAGAGCACTCGAGTTATTGGTGGTTAGTTTTCTTATTGTGTTACTTTTCTGTCTTTATTTCCTTGTGTTTTCGTTTATAGATCCTCAAGGATATAGTTTTAAATTTCCCACGTTTGCAGGATAAGGGTCACGTGGTAGATGGAGACCACGTTACGCTTGTACAAAGTGGAGCTCAACCAATTTGGCGGAAAGAATCTATTCACCACATTCAAGTACGTAGGATCCTAGGTTGATTTTTCTGGTAAAAAGAGGCTTTTTTGTTTTGTTCTTTCTTTTTGGAGATTATTATGCTTATAAGTGATACTTTTGCAACATCGACTTGATTGATCTATTTATTAGACATTTCTTGTGATTGATAATATCTGGTGATTAGAGCACCGTCTGTTTATATATTTCCCATGCCATGTTTATTAATCAAAGGCCACACTAGTCCATGGGCATTGAATTGTTACTAGGTAGACATGCGACAAGATACAAAAACCCGCTCCCGTCGTACCAATTTCAAAAGACAGGTTAGTGAGTAATTCATTTCCATGCACAACTTGGTAGATAGAACAAAGATGGCTCAGTGATTGTGCATACTAGCTTTCCCATATAGAAAATGAAAAACAAAAGGGGAAAAGAAAAAGGAAGTCAAAGGCCTTTAATGAATAAAGCGAAGAAATTTACAAGGTGGGAACATGAAGGTCTTGCACAAGAAATCTGCCTGATCATTACACGCCACCCTTGCTCTTACAGTAACATGGCTTGAAATTATTTGGTTAGATGTCGTAAAACGAGGAAAGAATTGGGTACAAAGAGTTGAGCCAAGAATAGCTTTCCGACTCTTCAGGCCCCATTCCTTTTATTCTTACACAAACTGATAAAATATGCATCCAAGAAGCTTGCTTTTGTGTATATTTCTGTAAATCAGACCTTGATGAGCTCCTGATCTTCATTTTCTTCACACTTGCCCTCCAATTTGATAGATTTGTACCATTTAGCACAGAGAATGTACACCCCAAAATCAATTACTGTCAATCCAGCTAAGAGGAAGTAAAATCTATCTAGATGACCTCTGTTCAGGTTTCCTGGAATCCATCCTGGCATGTGATCCTCTGTTGATATTTTCATAACCATAGTGACCAGAAGACTACTGACATAATTCCCCAAAGAGATTGATGTCATACAAAGTGCACTACCAAAGCTTTTTAATCCGTCTGGGGTTTGTGCATTGAAGAACTCCAATTGTCCCACGTACATGAAGACCTCGGAAGCTCCTATTAATGCATACTGTGGAACCTGCCAAAAGATGCTTAAGGAGCTTGAGCCTTCACAATGTGCGCAGTCGCCTTTGGCATACTTTAGCCTATAACACTCTACAATTCCTGCTGAAACCATTGCCATCACTGCTATGATGAGACCAATTCCCATTCTCTGAAGCTCTGTAATCCCTTTAGAATCTGATTTTTTGAGTTTTCCTGCAAGTGGGTCTAGGACTCGTCGGTAAAGGAAGATGAAAAATGCCACACTAAGAATGTCGAAGCTCGACATGCTTGCAGGTGGGATATGGAAGTTTGAAACAACAGTGTTCATGGCTGCGCCTTGCTCGACAAAGAGGGAAGCCATTTGAGTGAAGACCACGGAGTAGATTATGGTGCAGAGCCAGATAGGAAGTAGTCTTAAAATGCACTTGACCTCTTCCACTTGTGTGATGGGACACAGGCGCCATGGATTGTCAATGCCTCGTTCTTGGTTATCCAGATCTCTTGATGAGATATAGGCTGCCCTATCCAGAAACCTACAATATATAGAAGAACAAGCTTGACTGAGATGCAGACTATGATCTTTTTGTTGTGTTTTTAAATAAAAAAAATTCTATGAGCGTGAATGAAGTTCGCGAGAGAGACACAGACTTGTTTAAAGAAATGGAACTGAAATGTAAATGTCCTTACTTGAATCCATGGGTGTGAAGTATCTTTCTACCACGGTTCACTGAACAGTCCTTGGCATCAACATTGTAGAGTTCATCTTCACTTGGTGTCATCTTGACCGTTGATTTCTTAGCTGCAGCAACAATGACTTGGCAGAATCTTGAAAGAGGGTTACCACTTGGTTTGAAGTGCCTGTACCTTGGAGTTCCACAAAGAAACAAAACCAAGGCTGCAAAAGCTGAGCCAGTTGACACCCAGAAGCCCAGAGCCCACAGTCCTCCATCTTCAAAGTACCCTAAAATGGTGTTTGAGAAGAGAGAGCCTAAGTTAAGCGCCAAGTAAAAGTAGCTAAAGAAGGCCACTTTTGAGTGCCCCTCTGTGGAGTCCTCTTCATCAAATTGGTCTGCTCCAAATGTGGCAATATTTGGTTGATATCCCCCGTTTCCCAGAGCAATAAGGTAAATGGAGAGGTAAAACAATGCATTCCCCAATTTTGAATTTGACTCGCATGGAGTGTCCTCATTCCCACAGCCTTTTGGTTTGATAAGGAAGAGCTGTGATGTTATGGAAAGTGAAGCCAGGCCCTGCAATAAAGAAAGGTGAGGAAACAGTTAAAGAGAGAGGTTTCTGTTAGTAGCAGGTAAATCTATAAGGGTTTTAGCGTACTGTACTTACAATGACAAAGATGATCTGAAAAACGGCGCAAGTTTTGTACCTTCCCCAGTATGAATCACTGAGGAAAGCCCCTACAAGAGAGAAGATATAGACTGTCCCGGTCCATTTGCTCACACTGTTGGCTGCATCGGCATTGTTTTGCTGCATAACCCTTGTCAGGAACAGCACCAGGTTCACACCAACTCCAAAGAACGCAAGAGTAGCAAGTCCTTGATTCACTGTATTATTGTGAGAAGCAGCAAGTCAGGGTTGAACCAAATATGATGTTAGTTAGGTTCGTTCTTCATTTTATGGTGAATTCATGATAAATTTCTCGGTATAAGTCTGATTTCCCTAATGGTTGGCTTTTCCCATCACATTGTTGTCTACTATAGAGCTGAAAGTGCTTTGAGAAGTGAAAAGGCCAGTTATTTTCTTAGTTATCTATGAGGACTAGGATTCAAAATTTTTAAGGTGAGTGGTAGTATTATGTGAATCTCAAGTGGACTCTCTCTACAAATCATAGATAGTCATGGCCTGGTGTGTGCATGATAGGAAGGGAAGCTTGTTACACTCCTCTCTCCCTCCAATAAGACCAATAAAAATGGTATATGCGGACAGTAAAAGAGCAAGTCCATCGTGAATTTCACTATTAGATGGCTTTTAGACCCTTGCTTTACTTGAAGGAAAAGGTCTTTCCTCTTTGGTAAGTTCCACCAAAAGGAGTCGTGTCTGTTCCCATTACATTAACATCCAGCTTGCGAGACATTTTCCTTGGTTGATAATGGAGGAATGTTAAGCAACATGCAATAAATTTGCTTCCTTTCCATTACTTGTAGAAGAATATTTGTGATGTCAGAGTTTCTTATGAGCTTTAAATTCAAACAAAGTTATGGATGGATGCTATTCTAGTACTCTACCTTCAGTTTTCTGCTATAACCTCTAATGGCTTCTCTGAAAAAAATTCTCTACAACTTAGTATTATGATATACTTTCAAGTCCTTTTCTGTAGATTTTTAAAAAGCGATTGGTAAAGAGGCAGAAAAAAAGAAAGGGGAAGTAGAAGAAAAATTAAATGTAGAGATGTGGAGCTGAGGGCCATCAACTTATTAGCCTACTTAAATTATTGTGTGATTCTTCTAGGTAATTGAAACAACGCGTGGAATATCCACGTCATGCCATGTCCAAATAGTTAATTACGTGTCTGACACGTCTCTGCTTGATGTATGCATTAATCATGGTCTCTCTTTCTCTCTCTCTCTCTTTGGCAGACTGGGAGGAAAAAAATAAAAAATTTAGAGGTGTGGAGTTCTGGGTCATCAACTGAGACTAATTAAATTTCACGTGTAATTCTTCTTGGTAATTGAAACGACACGTGGAAAATCCACGTCATGCCATGTCAAAATAGTTGATTACGTGTCTGACACTTCTATGGTTGATGCATGCATTTACCCCATCTCTCTCAGTAAATACCCCATCTCTCCCTCTGTAAAAGTGAATGGTGACGATTGATAGGTAAGAAATACATCTCCGTATGAGATTTTTTTTTGGAAAGTCCAGATCAAACCCATGAAAGTTTATCCTCAAAATAGACTATATCATATTATTGTAGAGATTTGTAGAGATTTGTGACTCCTATCAGTAATATACCGTCTTTTTTCTCAGCTATTAAGGTTATTCTTCCGGAACTCGCTCATTTGTCGTCCATCTCCCATGGAGTCAATGAGGCAAGAAAAGCACAGTTCTTAAGAAAACTCTCTCTCTTGTCGTCCAGCTCCCATGGAGTCAATGGGGCAAGAAAGCACAGTCCTTAAGAAATCTCCCTCTCTTGTCGTCCAGCTCCCATGGAGTGAATGCGACAATAAATCATAGTTCTTGATAAATCTCTCTCATCATTTTTGGTTTCTTGCCCCCTCTCTTCTCTCTCTAAGCTAATGTCAATTTGGGCTGGCTTGAATTAGGTGGAGGAGAGAGTAGCATGCAAGGAGGCTCCAACACTTGGCTCGTTGTGTGGTGACAAATGTAAGGCAATAAACCCATCCTTATTATATCTCTCATTTTCTGTTCTTTTCTGTATTTATTAAATCAGTGAGAAGCTGTTTCACATCTCTAGTATGAACCTCCACTTATCTTTTCCAAATCCAAACAAAACATTAACAACTATTTCTCTTTCCCTCTTAACACCCCACCAAAACTTCTCGATTTTTCTGAAACCACTTCCTACATATCACTATAAGCTCTGCACTTTCTGCTTTCTTCCTCTTCTTCTCTCTCTCACCCATAAGCTAATGAAGAAAACAAGTAGGAGATAGACTCTTGGTTTAAGTGCTCAATGTTGAAAATTTACTAATAGAAGCTTATAGAGAAATAAGTTGATTTATGGGTCATTTTGGGTGTGTAAGAGAGAGAGAGAGAGAGAGAGAGAGATGGTAATATGGTCTTACAGAGTATGATGATCCCAGCAACCCATCCACCAGATTTTGATTTGATTGCAGGTTGGCCATGCCAATCAACGGTCCCATCAAGAGTACAAACATCCCTCTCTTTTGTCTCACCATCCTTCAAATTCTGTACACCCATAAAACAAAATTCACTGTGAAATGTGCTTCTTCTTCTTCATATTCAAAACTCTAAACACAGAGAGAGAGAGAGAGAGAGAGAGACAGAGCAAAGAAAAGAAAAGTTGGTTTCATTTGATACTGACCTCACTGCAAATCATCCCCAAGCAAGCCATTGATGAATGATGTTTGATGGAAGTAAGTATAGGAAGAGAGCAAAGCAGAGGGGGAAGTTTGTGAAGTAATCTAATGCTGACGAGAAAAGACACAAAGTCTTGAGACTCTAAACAAAATAGGAAGTGTGTATAAATAGACAAGGGAAGAATGGGTTGAACGGTAGAGATTTAGAGAGAGACAATTGTGGGGTCATCCAAATGTCCAAAAACACTTTATTTTTTTCCTCTTCTTTTTCACAGTATTGATCACTCCCTTTGAGATGCAGTGAACTTTGATTAATCTATTCTTTTGGCCTCCTAAGGATTCCAAACAACAAACATTATAGGGATTTTGTTTTTAAATGTTTTATGCTTGATAGAAAGAGATCTGACATAGATTCTTTTGATCAGTATTGTTTTTAATTAATGTTACCCTTTGTACCATTCACTATGCATCACTTAGTGCCCATATATTTTTTGACATTGACAGCATAGAAACTAAGTGATTATTGTTTGATTGGGCTGTAGGCATTAGTTGTAATGTTTTTTAACTTCTTTCTGTAAATATCTCGTAGTTGTGACTAATTACTTGGATTAGATGATCATGTCTCAAAATGTAGTTAGGTTAGATAATCATAGCTCTCTCATAAGCTTGAAGCTTGTAAATTGGCTGGAGAGAGAACACATGGTATTCAGACTTGAAGCTTGTAAATTGGCTGGAGAGAGAACACATGGTATTCAGACATTGTGTAGGATGAAACTTGAGATTGCTGTGTTGGGATTTACTAGTTTCTTCAAAGGATATCCTTTGCAATCAAAGATTGGATACACCCTTTAATAAGATATAGGGAATGTGAAACTTTATTATATTCCTATACAAGATCCATCTTGAGCTTCTCCATAGTAGATATTGTTCGTTTTGGTACATTACGTATCGATTTTAGTTTTACGATTTTTAAAACACTTGTACTAGGGAGAGGTTTCCACCCCCTTGTAAGAAATGTTTCGTTTCCCTCTCCAACCGATGTGTGATCTCACAATCTACCCCTTTTGGGGACTCAACGAGCACTTAGCCTGGTGTCTCTCTCTGATACTATTTGTAACCGTCCAAGTCCATTGCTAGCAGATATTGTCTGCTTTGACTCGTTACGTATCACCGTTAGCCTTATGATTTTTAGATTTCCACACCCTTCTAAGAAACGTTTAGTTTCCCTCTCCAACTGATGTATGATCTCACAATCAACCCTTCTTGAGGGCCACCAACGAGCACACCACCTGATATCTGGCTCTAATACCATAGCCCAAGCCCACCGCTAGAAAATATTGTCTGCTTTGGCTCGTTACGTATCGCGTCAGCCTCGCGACTTTTAAAACACGTCTACTAGGGAGATATTTCCACACTTTATAAGGAATGTTTCGTTCTCCTATCCAACCGATGTATCTCACAAATATGAATGATTTGATGAAAATGTGATACTAACTGTTGGAAGAATAAATTCAAATTAAGTGTCCAAATTTATCATTCGAGGTTATTAAAACAAATGGATTGATATGGTAGTGCGATTCACAAAATTTTGGAAGAATAATTAGTTCCATTATTATTAAAAGAGTATTACACACGAGTTACATGTGAATATTATTGTATCTATTTGCGTTAACCGGTCAAAGTATACCTTCGAATTTAAGGTCCGAGATTTTAATCTTCCCCCGGTATGTATATAGTTTGACTAATATATATTAAGTAATTGATGGGATCCTTTTACAGTGTTATTAAAGGTTATAAACCGAGTATATTTTGTTTCATGTTGGTGTGTACAATGTTTGATTGTTGTTTTGGATATGCATCATTTTGATGTGAAGGGAGTTATGAGCCAATTTAGAAGTTGCTTTCACGTTAAGCCCCATGTTTTTGGCAATAATTTATGCCAAATTTTATCCCAAAAAGGAAATAAAAACTTAAAAGTTTGCATTTACTCATTTGAGCTGATTACGTCAAATTTCTGTCTCTCATGCTTATATAGATGCAGCTAGAACATATTTTCTATTGTACATCGATTAATTTGTGCCCTCAAATTTCTTTCGTATGAACACGTTTGTGCCGTCTTCATCTAGTATTACATAAATTGAAAACATATATGTATATCAATTCTCGATAAAGATCTCAAACCTTTAATATAGGAATGAATATATGTCGATTATATTTCAAACCGTGCAAGATAGCGTTGGTCAGTTGTTGCTTGTCTCACGACTTTCTAACTTCATGGAAACCCAACAATAAGTTGAAGCGAAAACGATATGTTCTTAGTTTAGTTGTTAGGTGAATAACTTGTTTCCTAATGATATTAGGTAAGATGGCGATACGGTATTAGTTTTTGTTGAGTGAGATCGTTGAAATAGAAAAGAGAAGAGTTAAATGGAAAGACCCAGGTGAGATTAAACGAGTAATAACTTTAGTAAACCTGTAAATGAATTGTACATCGATTTCATTTTCCGAATTACTTGGGTCTATAACTATTTAGTTAACTATTTAGTGTATAACGATCCATGTTTTTTTTTTTGCTAGCTAAATGATGCTTTAAAAAGGTATCATTCATTGCCTTTTTCTTATTAAAATGGATAGATCTCCAATTTTGGCTAAATGTCTACTACAAAGAAAATGACACACTTTGATCGATCGATGTTGGATTAAGCTCATCCCGTTAATAATCAATGACTACATCAATGGTGCACGTATTGGTGTTGCTATATTCGAAAAATGTTATTTAATCATTTGCAAATAAAATCGAATCGTAGAACAAAAGGAAAAAAAAAAAGTTGATATCTATTACAAAGCTAAGATACCATAAGAGCTATGTCTATAATAACATAAACTTTAACAAGTTTGTTGAGATATAAAATTTGGAGAATATATAATAATAATAATATTATTTCTAGACGACTCTCGATAATGGTATGATATTGATATTGTCTATACTTTGAGTATAAACTCTCATGGTTTTGCTCTGGGCTTCTTCAAAATGCCTCAGACTAATGGAAAGAGTATTCCTGAATTATAAACGCATGATCATTCCCTAAATTAGCCGATGTGGGATTTTCATCATCCAACACCTCCCCTCGAACAAAGTACGTCTCCCCTTAATCAAGGCTCGACTTCTTTGGAGTCTTAGTCATTATTGATTGCCTTCGAGTAGGCTCGACTCCTTTTCTTGATTAGTAGTATATTTTATTTTATTCTTAATATTTAATTAGTTTATATTTTTCTTATTGGTAGGTATTAGTTGGTAGCTTGTATACTATTTAAACGTTACGAACATCAACGAAGAATACACACCTTCAATCCCAATTCTATTTCTCATTCTTAACAAAGTTACTTAAGGATCGTTCGTAACGACTTCTTAACCGTCTAAAAAATAGGTAATAAAAAACTAAACGAATACTTTATATTATTTTCATATTCATAATATTTTCTTATCCAACTTTTTCTTTTATACTTTAATAGAAACCACAAGAGTGAGATCCAGCCAGCCACACTCACAATCAAACCTAAAAGTTGAAAAAGAAGCAAAATAATAATAATAATAATAAAGAACTGAAATAATTACATATAAATAAAAAAAAAAAGACCATAAAATTAGGTCAATCCATACATTTATGACTATCCAGAAAGGAAAAACAAAGTCCAAAAAGAATGGTTAGTGCATATTTGGAAGCCTATCTATGCTTCAAAGGGTGTTTTTGTGAGCTGAAGTAGAATCATTGGTGCAAGGTGGCTCATAAATCAATTCAATATATTCTATACGGATTTGACCTAAAATTTTAAAGGTACGTAGGGATCGAAGATTTTACTCAACCAATAGTGAAATCGTACAAATATTGCTCCTTTACAAAGAAGATAGTGGCTGTGTGCAACTATATGATGAGTATTACATAGAACAATTCTTATTATCGAGACTATTCTAGTGACCCCTTCTCACACTGGTGTGCACGCGTGCATGTGTATACCCATACCCATATCTTCACATGCGTACTGAAACAGTCAAGACTCATCGTTAGTAGATATTATCATACATACACATGACCGTCAAGTTTAAGCTTACAATTAGAGGTTAATTCAGACATAACCCAGTGAATAAACGTTAATGTTTTGCATTAAAGTATTAAACTTGAATGGTTTTAATCCAAAATTGGCTATAAAAGAAAATGGAAGATTGTTATTCCACAAGGGAATACAACTGTTAAGCATGATACCAACATGTAACTAAAAAGTGTGGAAAGGCAAAGATCATTGTGTTTATCAATGTTGATATTTAATAAAAGCTCTCCCACTTCAATGCCCTTTCATGTCTCCTTTAGTCATTCATCCACACCATTCCTTTGTATCAAAACAAAAAAGTTCCAATTTTTTCAACGATGCCATCGAATCATTGATATTTCAGATAATAATTAATATTTTATCTACAGAACTATACTCGTATCGTCAGGTACAAATTTCAGTGGCCTTTCGGGTCTTGTTTAGACATTCAAGCCCTTCAATTAGATAAAAACAAAAAACCCAATCTTTTTTCAAGGATTAGAGGGTGGAGATCGAACCTAATATTTTATATAGTAATTGATATGTTTATCCGTATAACTATACTCGGATTGAGTATCGACTTCATTGACCTTTCACGTCTTGTTTAGACATCAAAGCCATTCATGAATGATCAGAACAAAAAAAAATCCCAATATTTTCAATGATTAGTGGGTGGAGATCGAACCTGATATTTCATATGGTAATTGATACTTTATCCATATAACTATACCCGAATTGGGTACCGACTTCATAGGTCTTTCATATCTTGTTTAGACATCCAAGCCATTCATTTAAATCACGACAAAAAATATCAATCTTTTTTTCAAATGGTTAGTGGAGATCAAATTATCGATATCTGAAATAATTACATGGATAAACTTCATCGAACTTCATTACTTATTTAGACATCCAAGCTATTCATTCAGGTCGAGATAAAAAAAAAAAAAAAAAAAAATCAAATTTCTTTAAACGATAAAAGGTGGAGCTCGAACTATCAATATTTCAGATGGTAACAATTTATTCGTGCTCGAGTCCAGTACAAGAGAATAATTGAAAATGCTTTATCGATGTCAAATATATTTCTATAAATTGCAACAAAAAGCACTTTCATTCCCCAAAAATGTTTAAATTCTTGTATGCATGTTTTATTTCACATTATTTCACAAACTTTAAATTTCCACATAGTTTCTTTTCTACAAGCTTCTCTCTTTACGTATACATTATTATTTATTTTTAATACTAAAAGTAGTTTTGATAATCCACACATAAACGCTTGGATTGGAAACATGTGTCCTAAATGATATCAAAGTAATGTTTTTAAGACATAATCAAGCTTTTCTATACTTAATATTTATCTTTTAAGAAAATTAAAGCACTAATTAAGTACTTAGTATAATTAATAAACAAAGAATGTTGTCCAAATCACATGAAGAACAAGCCAATCCCAAAGGCACTATAAAACGTGCACTTTTGTTTATGTGATTTCCAATCCAAAATTATATCTTTGCCTTATCAACCCAACAAATTAAGTTGGATTAATACAAACCCATTTTTCTAATAGCTTAAAAAAGTGGTGGGTTTGATTTAAATACAAATACGATTCTAATTTCAAGTCAGATAGGTTAGAGATAGGTTAGAGATAAGCTTTAGAGAAGTAGAAATTAGATCGCAAAAATAGCCTATAACTAGGATCAAATTATTGTTACGTAAGTTCAAGGATTAAAATGAAATTAACACGAAAGTTTAGGGATGAAAATAGACATAATTCGAAAGTTTAAGGACTAAAATAAAATAAATTTAAAAGTCTAAGAACCAATATAGAACTAGGACCTACACACGCTAAGAGGGACTTCTTAGAGAAACAAAATTTTAAAATAGAACTTTTCATATATTTTCGTCGTTCAATTTTGATGTTGTTAGGGTTTAGAGTTCAGGGTTTCTACCAAGTTTCAAATATTGTCTTTAGGATTTCTATCGGGTTTCAAAATTTGTTTTTAGGGTTTAGAGTTTCTATCGGGTTTCAAAACTTGTCTTTAGGGTTTAGGGTTTGGGGTTTAGGGTTTCTATCAAGTTTCAAAATTTGTCTTTAAGGTTTAGGGTTTCTATCCGGTTTCAAAAATTGTCTTTAAGATTTGGAGTTTAGGGTTTCTGTCAGATTTCAAAATTTATCTGTAGGGTTTGGGGTTTAGGGTTTCTATTAGATTTCAAAAGTCGTTTTTAGGGTTTCTATCCAGTTTCAAAAGTTGTTTTTAGGGTTTGGGGTTTAGGGTTTCTATCAAGTTTCAAAATTTGTTTTTAGGATTTGAGGTTTAGAGTTTTTATCGAATTTCAAAACTTGTCAAACGATTTTGTGATCGATCTTTCAATTTAGGTTCTTAATATAAACACGAATTATATAATATACATACATATATATATATATATATATATATATATATATATATNTGTGGTGAGCATTAGGTGTTGTTTATTGTAAAGAGTCTATTTTGTTTGCATCTTTGAGTCAGATCCAACTAAGAATTTGATGAGATTCAAAAATGTCTCTTTCGATACCAAATTTCATCACCAAATGAACAAAAAAGTGATGACGTAGTGATCATCATCCACTTCATATATATTCAGACAATCACCACTTTTTATTTTATTTTTATTTTATTATTTTATGATTTTAAGCACAGCCATTCATTCAAGCTCATTGGTTGACTCAAATCATAAGCTTTCTTTTCTTAAAAAACAAAAACAAAAACAAAAATGTTTGTAGTGAATGTTGTGTTTATCTGTCTCTCAATCTTAAGTTTCCTTCTTACTTTTACTGTAAAGTCAACAAAACATTGTACCCACCAAACAAACACATGGACAACATTAGCTACACATACACATCTTCACATTCCCCTTTTCTTCTTTCTTACCTTTACCAAAATGGGTCCGAGTAAATTGAAGGCTAAATTGTGAGATCTCACATCGATTGTAGAGAGAAACGAGTGTCAGCAAGGATGCTAGGACATGGAGGGGGATGGATTGTGAGATCGCACATCGGTTAGAGAGAAAAACGAAACATTCTTTGTATGTGTGTGGAAACCTCTCCTTAATAGATGCGTTTTAAAAACCTTGAAGGCGAGTCTGGAAGGACAAACCTAAAGAAAACAATATCTGCTAGTGATGAGCTAGAGTCGTTATATAAACACCAACATAAATACTTCTCCACATCATTATTATTTCTCATGTGAGTTTTCTTAGTGACTAAAATCTATTTCGATAATTAAAAAAAACACACCACAACAGAAGCCCAAGATCTTAAGAAACTCTTATTAATCAACTGTTTGACACGTTTTGTTAAAATATGAATGATTAAGTTACAAAACCGTCCTCGATTGAAAAGAGAAACAAGTGTCAGTAAGGACATTGGGCCTCAAAAAGAGGTAAATTATGAGATCCCACATTGATTCGGGATAATGGTGTGAAAATCTCTCCTATCAGATGCATTTTAAAAAATCTTAAAAAAAATACCGAAAAGAAAAATCTAAAGAGAACAATATCTATTACCGATGGACTTGAGTTGTTACCTTCTGAGTCTGAGTCGGAGGATTTAGGATATAATTATGTTTATAGAATTTAGGACAAAACTGCATTATTAGATGATGAATCAAAGCAATTACATGAATCATGATTACATGCTTCCCAATTGTTTTTTAAGGATACATTTTTTAAAATTGTCTTTTTAAAATTGCTGTTTTTTTATAGTTATATATATATATATATATATATATATATATATATATAATACCGCAGTAATGGTAGACATTGACCTGACAAGTCACTAAGGTACTGATATAAAGTCTTACGATCAATTTATTAGGTCATCCCACAAACGATATTAACTTTTTTTTTTTCTTTTTAATTTTATTTTATATTTGAAGATAAAATGAAGCCCTAATTTCTATGTCTGACTTTCTTCCAGAAGGCAGCATTTTATGGTCGGCATCACCATGGTGTAACCATCTTTTAATTTCCCCATTGTTCATAAAGTAAAAAAAAAACCCTAATGATATGACTTTCTAAATCTTAGGCCGAGTCGAGACTTGTAACTATATGCATTTTTACGTCATTCAAAGTGGGAAATGAAAACATGTACGTTACAAATTCATGCATTTTGATATAAATCATACAAGCAAATTACGAAAGGAAGAACCATTTCATGTGTTATAAGTTAATTCGAGTGAGGAAGAACTATTTGGTGTTTTGAAAGTACATTTGCGCACGTTGAAGTAGAGCATAGAGTTACCATAAATAACACTAGTTTGATCCTTTCTTTGAAGACTTTGTTTATTATTTTAATTTCACGCTTTCTTTTAGTGGGCGTTTGAATGATAGTGGAGAAGTTACCAAACTTGCTCGTCATGGTTACAATTTTTGTGACAACGGGACAATGACTGTGTGACACTTATTCTAACCCAGCGAACAAATCAACTGTGTGAAATTTAGACTTTTCAGACAAGATCAACGTATGCTCAAGCCTCGGGTCATGTTTGAGAGAAAGGTTTTAGAAAACATGAGAAGAAAATATGTTGAAAACCTGAGTTGTTGCATATTAGATTGGTATTGAGCGTGTCAAGATCATGGCGTTGCATGGTTGAAAAAGTACGACCGTGACAACTAGCACATGCTCACGCTAATAGAACTACTGAGAGAAATGATCCAGCCCTCTATTCTTTTCATGACAGCATTCCTACGAGACATGCATACGTATATTGAACATATCTTTCATGGTTATCATACATGATTTATCAATGTCTTGTAGGTATAGAGTGAACATGCTAAAAAGGTACGCGGCTCCATGCATGGTACAACATTAAAATCACAATGCAATTTTATAACATAACATAATCATATCATAGTATAATATCATACCAATAACTCGTCACCTCATACAATCATAAAATATGACATGTGGAGGGGCCACATGGCACGCATCATTCATGCAACATGCAATTCATCCAACTAAGTGTTCAATAGTAGAATCACTTACTTGATTGACTTAAACCGAAGTCACCACGCTTCCTTAATGCTAGCTTAAGACTGCTCCTTGAAATCTAATTCTACCTAAGGAGTCCCATAATCATAATTTGGAATTCTACTGTAAAAAAAAATGACTCGCCTAATTGCATAAGATAATCTAAACTTAATTCCAAATAACTTAAATTGGTAAATAGTAGTTATATTGACCTCAAACGTCTCCAAAAATGTAAAAAATAGCTCACTTAAAAGTTTAAGCATCATCTTTGTCGTTTCTAAGAATTCAAACCATTTTTGCAGTAGATTGCAGATGAGCCATTCAATCAAGCTTTAATCAAGTTTGATTATAATAGATTGAATCATTGTGCCGAGGATTAAAGTTGACATATTAAAATTGGACACCGTTATAGTTAAATCTAAGCGAAAGTTAGCTAATGGAAACAAATAATCGTTTGATTAAGCTCATAAATTGTTTAAGGTATAAATAAAAAGTATCATGATATTTTAAATTACAAGCTATTTGTGATAAATGAATGTTCATGTATCATTAGTCATGATTATAATGTTATTGTATGTTTCATGTAAGACACGTGTTATTATGAAATAGAGAAGTAATAAACATGTATGATCATGTATGGATATGGTTGATAGTTCTCTATACATGTTGGGTGATTTGAATAGTGGGATCTCATATATGTTGTATGATCATTCAATCATGAATTAATTTCTCCATGAATGCCCGGTACGAACACATACATTTACAATATTTTATTTCCATGCTCCTTTCCTATACTGGTTTCACATACGTGTGTGCACGCAAGCCCGTAGTCAAGTTTGTAGAATATAATAACAGTGCTCATCTAGTAGATCCATGTGCATGTGCAAGTGTCGTGCGTAGAAAAATAAGGTGCATCAAATTATACCCGAGACTAAAAGTAAATCTCAAAACTGATGGTAAATTTAGGTCTCATCAGTCATTTTGTATAAATAAAATATGAGGTTAGTCGAAAACAATTCAATTTAATATTAACTCATCCAACAATTGGGTGAAGGCGGAGAAAATCCCATAAATCTTTTGTTCAAAGATTTGGAAACCAAACAAAAACCATTTCCCATTAGAGGAAAGATTTAAGTTTACCCCCTAACCCTTCATAATATTTCATTTTATTATATGATACGTTCATTCTTAATATATTAAAGATGATTATTGTAACCTAACAACATACTATATAGTATCAAAGTATAGAATATTAAATTAAAAGTATTTGTAATGCTTGTTTGATCAAACAAATTTTTGGGTCACCAACACAACAATAATTAAATTACTAATAAAACAATGTCATAATTTGATAGTGGAAATAATATATATATATGTATGCTTTGTTTACTTTTAATTATTGGTAGGCTCCAAATACAATCCATCACTATTAAGTTTAAGCAATAATTGTTATGGTAAGTTAAATGAGTATCATATTTGGTGTTCGTGAGGTGGGTTAGATCGAGTTAGGACATTTTTTAAACCCAATCTAATTGTTCGAGTTGTAAATTTTTTTTTAACCTAAACAACCTCCGTTAAATACTTACTCAACCCAATTATAAATTTTTTGGATTGGATTGGATTGATTCAGGTAAAATTTTACTTTGTAAAGCATTTATTATTTAGTTATTTAACGAGTTCGTTCGGTTTCATCTGACCTGGTTTTAGAAAAAAATCATGAACCAACCTAATCTATAAAAAAATTTCATTTATTCGAACCAAACTAAACCCAAATAAGTTCATAACCCACCCAAATTGTACGGGTTGAATTGGGTTGATCGAATTTTTTGAACACCTCTATCTTGACATCGAGAGCTCAAATTTAAATCGATAGTTATAATTACTTTTATAAGAATACAAATTTCTCTTCAAGACAAATGAGGCCTTTCTTAAACTTATTTCACATTGCTTAGCCCATTCTAAAATTATTTCACTAGCCCATCAGTCCATACCATNTTTAAGGATATAATAGAAATTTCAGCTCACGTCTCACGATGGTGGATCTGAAATTTTTGTTCATGGAACTTTATTTATGATCTCGTAAAAATAAATAGAGAACTTTCTCCACCATTGTGGTACGACGGTTTTGGTTCTAAAACCACACGTTCTTATTTATAATATTTGCGAAGTCAAATAAATTATAAGACAAATAGAAATAATAATAATAATAAAGATATTTTCCTATAATAAAATGCTAAATATAATATCTATGGGTGTATATTCAACCCGACAACCTGACAACTCGGACCAACCCAACTCGAACTATAAGAATTAGGTTGGATTGGATTAGCATTTCGATAGGATTAAGTTCATTTTTCTGAACCCAAAGTGAATCGATTCGATTTCGGATTCGTGAGCCAAAACCTTCGAATTGACTCGAATCAAATAAAAATATATAAAATATATTAAGAATCTTTCCATATTAATTAGTTTGGTAGGGTGGTACTCCAAGTAAATACATATTTTTTTTATTATTTTATTTCATTTTAGTTAAATATGAATAAACTAATATATATAACTATTAATATATTTTATTCTATTTTTAAATAGCTATTCACACCCTTTTTTTATACTATTTATAAATAATAAATATATTATTTATGATTAAATAAACTAATAAGCCATTGTCATTTAATTCAGAATGTGGTTTAAGATAAGTTTATTAATTATAATTTATAAGCATTTATGGTATTGAATGTTATATATATATATATATATAATTGTAAAGCATATTCTTTTTATTTCACGCCTTCTAAAAATTCAAATATTTTGACTGTTCCCTAAAAATAGACGGAGGATAGGATCATTCTAGTTTTTTGAGTGTTTACAGGAGAGTGAAAGAGCGAGACCGAGAGGGAGAGGAGTTCCATGTTCTAGTGTTATTGTAGCTCTTGAATCAACATATAGTCTACAAAAATAGATCTATAAAAAAATAGTTTAAATATATTTAAAAATTTTATTATTGAACTAAAATAAATAATTCTAAATTCTAATATATTCATTATCTATTTGTTGGAACATCGTGATAATAATGATTTATATATATTATTATTTTTTTAATAAGTGTGAGCTCTAGGTCATTTCAATTAAAATCTATAGTTTTTTTTTTTTTTTTTATTTTTTTGTATTTTTTTGTTTTATACAATGTCTTTAAATTAATAATTTTTTATTGATTATATTTGATTTCTTCATCCATCTTTATATTTTTTCTTCTTAAGAATTCAATATATTAGCTGTCTTTAGTCTTTAGTTTTATCGAGAATCTTGAACTATGTTAGTATGTTACATTCTCGCTAGGTATTTATTCATTGAATTTTTTTTTTTGAATAATTATAGATTGATTTGTGTTTGTTTGTGAACTTTTAATATATTTTATCTAAGATTGTATTCGAAAATAGAGGGTTGGGTTGAGTTGGGTTGTGAAAATTTTCGGGTTGGGTTGGGTTACGGTATCCAACCAACCAGAACTTTTGGATTTGGTCAAAAAAATCTATTAACCCACCCCCAACTCGGACCATGTACACCGCTAATGATATCTATGGTGAACGATAATGGAAGTCTAAATATAATATAAGACATTTGAGTCAAATAGGATAGATGCGGTGGTTTTAGCTCTAAAACCACAAGTTCTCTATTTATAATATTTACTAAATCAAATAAACTATAAAATAAATGTGAAGAATAATAAATGGATAAAAGATATTTTTCCTATAATAAAAAGGTCAAATATTATACCATGTTAAATTGTAATAGAAGACTAAATATCATATAAGATATTTGCGTCAAATATGATATATATTAAACCATAATTTAGGACTAAATATCTTTAGCACTTCCCCATAAACTGAACTTTAGTTCAAATACGACACTTACGTGTTAAAGATATGTAGTCCTAAATTATGTTTACCATATATATCATATTTGACTCTTTATTATAGACAAGTGTTGGTATGATTAAGTAAATTTTGCGTTCAATTATAGTTTAACATAGATACCATATTTGACTCTTTATTATAAACAAATATCTCGAGGATATTTACCCTTTTAACATAAATATCATATTTGACCATTTATTATAGACAAATATATTGTATAATATTTAGCATTCTATTACGGTTAGGTATCATATTTGACCTTGACAAATATGTTATATCCATTTTGTTATTTTTATTTCCTTTATAATTTATATGATTCGGTAAACGATTATAAAGAGAGAACTTTCACTACCATTTATGTGTGGTAGTTTTAGCAAATATTCTCATATAAAATATCATATCATAACATCACGACGAACATAAATGTCGTAAGGTACATGTCCATACATATCATAACGGGGAAGTATCCCAATGCACGTGAGCATACATTATGCATGAGGTCCCCATAGTTTAAAATCATGGCATGTATTTGTGATGCAATACATACCTTCGTTCATTTAATACATAGCATAATCATTTCATAAGACAGTGGAGAATATGCTACCATATTTTCATAACATGTCACATTCATAAACGACGTAATGTGTTTTTCCCATGATTTTTGGTATTTTATTCTAATGCCAAAATTGACCGAACAATCAATGATTGGAGTAGCATGTCAATATTTTGGTATTAAATTTTCTAATCCAAAAACCTAAAATCCTAAGACATTTGGATCGTCGATATTTAGTTTCAAATCGTAAATCAACATCATAACAAAACATGTTCAATTCTTGAAATTTTATTTTCTAGTCTAAAATATATGTCCATTCCGTTCAGATCTACAAATTGTATAGAATTTACACAGATGACAAAAAGGAAGGTTAAAGAACAAAACTTACGTTCTTTCCCAACGATATATTCTCAGTTATGTTGAAAACCGACTACTCATAGACGAATTAGAACCTCACGGCCACTCGATCTATTGAAAATCTAGAAAATTGCTCAACTGAGAGGGATGAGTAAGAGATCAAAGGAAGAGATTTTTGGATAGTTTCTTTTTTAGATCGTTACACTAAAAATGTTTGATTGTAAACGGTGTAAAATTTTACCGCCTTTAATATTATTTTATTTATTTTTGTTTGTTTTTAGTCATAGTATCTCAAAAATTGAATCGTGACAGATTTTGAGATGGTTGATAAGGACGCCATGTTTTTATCTAGTGGACGGCCGCCATCTTCGATCAAATTTTTTATAGCTTAGCCTCTTACCATTTAAGATTTTCTTATTTTTATGAGGTTGAGTTGAATTATTTAGTTATTAGTTAGAAGGTATTAATCAATAGTTCATAATAGTGGGCGAACAAAGGAAAAAAAAAATGATATTAATAGTGGGAGGACACTTTCAAGGTTTCATAGAAAATGTACACTTAGTTGACCAATATAATTATTATTATCGATTATCTTTGCTCAACAAGTGGGATTAAACCTAGGAGAGGAATCCCGAGTTTAAAATTTTCAAAGACTTACGATGATTAAGACAGGTTGAAAGTGATTTTAAGATTAAGACATGTTTGAAAGTGATTTTAAGCATATATAATAACCCAAGCCCACTGTTAGTAGATATTATCCGCTTCGGCCCGTTACGTATCGCCTTCAGCCTCGATTTTTAAAACCGTTTGCTAAGAAGAGATTTTTAAAACGCGTTTGCTAAGGTTCCCTTCTCCAACCGATGTATGATCTCACTATTATAAAAAGATTATTAACTATGGGATATGCTTTGCTTGGACAATTGGAAGGAAAAAAAATTGAAAACAATAATTATGTCATATAATCCTTTCCTCTAAAGTTGGGGAATAATAATTGTGGGCATTCTTGCATAGGAACGGAAGAGTCGGGATGTATAAAAGTCATCTCTATGGAAAACCAACAATCATTGTAACAGATCCAGAGATATGTTGACGCATATACTTAGATGATGAAATCTTCAAACCAAATTATCCAAAGTCGGTGAAGATATTAGAAGTAAATGGTTTTTTCACAAGGGCTGATCACAAATCTGCATATAGAATCATGGCAGCTCCCATGAATGGCTATGAGGTATTGTCTCATTATGTGGACTTCATTGATCAAGTAATGGCAAAAGGCTTGGAGGAATGGNGAGGCCAAGGTTAGTTCATTCTTTCAAAAATCACTTTTAGTTCCTTTTGTAATTGTTTTGAGTTATGTTTTACAGGAAGAGCAAGAGTCGATTCTAAAGCAAAGACCATCCACTCAANGTGCCTGGACTCGTTTATCATCGGGCACTTAAGGTACTATTATTAGTGTGATAAGAGTTCATAGGTTCGTGCATTTATTTGATTCATAACCCTTCTGGTTCATTTTCTCATTTATTTGATTATCTTTCGTTTATTTGGTTCATAATCTTTTTGGTTCATTTTCTCATTTATTTGATAATCTCTTGTTTATTTGGTTCATAACCCTTTTGGTTCGTCTTCCAGTGTGACATTAATGTTTCTAATGCCTATATAAATAGTTGTCTAGAATGGTGACCTTTCGGAATAATTTTTTCAAGAGACTTTGTAGTGTGAGTATGAGATATATACTTAGTAAATACTTTGATTATTGAGATTGGTTGTTACCTGTGTATTTAGGAAAATTTCTTCTCTCCAAACTACGTAAATCTTTGTGTTTCTTCATTTAATTTTTGTTTGTAGGTGTGTGAATGCGATCGATCTTATTTCCACTTCCTTCCAACTGTTAGTTCATCTTGAATACTTATTCTTTTTCCCGGTGCATTATTAATTTAATTATGCTAATGGATGTGATTGGAAGATATTAAACATTATTTTGTACGCAACCAATTGGCAGGCAAGAAAAAAGATTGAAAATGTTCTAGAATGTGTGATAGAGGAGAAAAGAAGAGCCCTAGAAAAGAAGGAAACAAGAGAAGTGCATAGCCAAATGGACAAATTGATTATGGCAAGGGATGAGAATGGGATGAAATTATACGATAACAATGCCATTATAGACTTGCTTCTTGGATTGCTACATGGTGGCCATCATACCCCAGCTTATGCTGCTATGTGGGCTCTCGTACACATCTCTGAGAACCCTCATATCTTCTACGAGGCCAAGGTTAGTTCATTCTTTCAAAAATCACTTTTAGTTCCTTTTGTAATTGTTTTGAGTTATGTTTTACAGGAAGAGCAAGAGTCGATTCTAAAGCAAAGACCATCCACTCAAAAGGGATTAACTTTTCAAGAAATCAAGCAGATGAAATATCTTATGAAGGTATGTCATTTTTTTTTTATAAATTTCCTTAGAAATCAAGCGAGTAAAAACAAAACATGCTAAAAGAACTTGAGTTAGTTTTGAAGGACATTTTTAATTTCGTAAATCGTTCAAGACAACTAAGGTATCGTGACTAGGTTGCACAAAAATGCAAAAGGGTTTACCTCCTACTAAAAAATTCTTCTACCAGGTACAAAGTAGGTTAATGAACACAGTTTAACAAGAACTTAGAGTCAGCCATCTCATTCCATGTAATGCTCCATACTCAAAATTTGGAATTCTAATTCGATACCTGTGTGCCTTGACGTTTTCCTGCATCTCCTGCAACATGGTCATATTACTTTTCACTTCTAAGAGTGAAAGCTATCCCAACAGACCAACACAGGTCCTTTCGTCATGTTTTATTCTCACTCATGAATTTAAAAAAAAATCACGAGGGTCCACTTCTAAGAGTGAAAGCTATCCCAACAGACCACAGGTACTTTCGTCATGTTTTATTCTCACTCATATGAATTTAAAAAAAAATCACGAGGGTCCACCCAACATATAATTACTTCAATAATTCATGCTTAAATTTGAAGTTTCTATGATGAAGTCACCCAAAATGAAAGAGCACTTTGTTAGTATGAGTATTTACTTTAAATTCTTTTAAATTTTTCTTAGTCATTCTATCCTTAGCATCACTCTCATGCAAATGTTGTATTGGTTCATTTATGCATCCTTATCTTATTTGAGTGNCGATAACAATGCCATTATAGACTTGCTTCTTGGATTGCTACATGGTGGCCATCATACCCCAGCTTATGCTGCTATGTGGGCTCTCGTACACATCTCTGAGAACCCTCATATCTTCTACGAGGCCAAGGTTAGTTCATTCTTTCAAAAATCACTTTTAGTTCCTTTTGTAATTGTTTTGAGTTATGTTTTACAGGAAGAGCAAGAGTCGATTCTAAAGCAAAGACCATCCACTCAAAAGGGATTAACTTTTCAAGAAATCAAGCAGATGAAATATCTTATGAAGGTATGTCATTTTTTTTTTATAAATTTCCTTAGAAATCAAGCGAGTAAAAACAAAACATGCTAAAAGAACTTGAGTTAGTTTTGAAGGACATTTTTAATTTCGTAAATCGTTCAAGACAACTAAGGTATCGTGACTAGGTTGCACAAAAATGCAAAAGGGTTTACCTCCTACTAAAAAATTCTTCTACCAGGTACAAAGTAGGTTAATGAACACAGTTTAACAAGAACTTAGAGTCAGCCATCTCATTCCATGTAATGCTCCATACTCAAAATTTGGAATTCTAATTCGATACCTGTGTGCCTTGACGTTTTCCTGCATCTCCTGCAACATGGTCATATTACTTTTCACTTCTAAGAGTGAAAGCTATCCCAACAGACCAACACAGGTCCTTTCGTCATGTTTTATTCTCACTCATGAATTTAAAAAAAAATCACGAGGGTCCACTTCTAAGAGTGAAAGCTATCCCAACAGACCACAGGTACTTTCGTCATGTTTTATTCTCACTCATATGAATTTAAAAAAAAATCACGAGGGTCCACCCAACATATAATTACTTCAATAATTCATGCTTAAATTTGAAGTTTCTATGATGAAGTCACCCAAAATGAAAGAGCACTTTGTTAGTATGAGTATTTACTTTAAATTCTTTTAAATTTTTCTTAGTCATTCTATCCTTAGCATCACTCTCATGCAAATGTTGTATTGGTTCATTTATGCATCCTTATCTTATTTGAGTGTCACATTCCATCCAAGTTTCGGTGATTTATTTTTTATTGTTTCAGTTTATTAACGAACTGTTGAGAAGAAATACCATTGCCGTCGCAAGTTTCCGCAAAGCAAAAACAGATATAAACATCAATGGTGAATTGTTGTATTATATTGTCAAATATATAACCACATGACCTTTATAATTCCTTTGTTGATCTTTTCGTATTTGTTTAGACTACACCATACCAAAGGGATGGAACGTACTAATTTGGACAAGAGCTATTCATATGGACCCTCACTTATATTCAAATCCACAAGAGTTTGATCCTTCGAGATGGGA
Source organism: Cucurbita pepo subsp. pepo (assembly GCF_002806865.2). Classification (NCBI taxonomy): domain Eukaryota; kingdom Viridiplantae; phylum Streptophyta; class Magnoliopsida; order Cucurbitales; family Cucurbitaceae; genus Cucurbita; species Cucurbita pepo. The sequence goes on from NC_036652.1 coordinate 4,679,133, forward strand.
GGTATGATTCATGATCCCAATCAATTCATTAACATGTTTATCATAAAGATATTAATATGTGTGGTGTTCATAAGCAGAATCATTCACCAAAGCCAGGAACATTCATCCCTTTTGGAATCGGAACTAGGTTTTGTCCTGGAAGTGAACTTACCAAGCTTGAGATTACAATTTTACTTCATCATTTTATCCTCAATTACAAGTAAATTCCCATCCAAATCTATTTTTTTTACTGTTTAATCAAGATAAAAATGCATAAGTGATGGAATTGTTTTGTTTGTGTTGTTGTAGAATGGAACGTGTCAATCCAAAATGCTACATCAGTCACTTGCCTGCTCCCAAGCTCGTAGACAATTGCCTTTGCACAATTACCAAGCTCCCATAGTCAGAGATGGTTCTAGTGTTTGGAAATAACAAAAAGTGATTCCCAATGAATTTATGTTGTCTCCTTATTATAATTCCCTCTCTTGGAAGAGTTGCATACCATTTATTCCAATAATTCTCACATAAATGGTAAGAATTTGTATTAGGATATGTAGTAAAACATTAATGTCACAACTCTTATTCGGGTAAGACGTGACTGATAGACTATACAATGCAACATGGGTGTATGGGCAAACAATAGAAAAACCTCCATAAAATTTCGCGCGATTTTAAACCATTGAACAACGTTTTCAAAATCAATTTAATAACATATACGGGTACAAATGTTCAGTTTGTTCATGAAAGAGAGAACGAGATTGAGATACGAAAGAAGTATACGATATGACATACTACAAAAATGTGTGGACAAGACAAATGCCCCTGGTCGACACCCCTCTGTGGCTACTAAGCTCCAAAACACCCATTCACTTCAACCAGCAGCATCATGCACCTGAAAAAGAGAAGGTAGAAAGAGTTGAGAATATAAATTGTACCTAATAAGCGACCTACTTATTGGCTCTCATCGCATTCTTGACCTAGCAGGTACTCACAGACTGTACTCGAATTAGATCAATAAACACACCAACTAGTCTTGAAAGTATACATCTTCTCTAGTTTAAATTACACAATTACTACACCATTATTTCACCATCTAGGTTGTAACACTCCGAGCCCCGACGAGAAACTTAAAACCAAATTTTTTCCCTTAAAGTCGAACTTTCGGGATCTTATTGAGGGTCTTAGAGACCGAATTTTGAGATAAGGTAGAAGAGAAAAATGCTTATAAATACTTCACTAACTCAAAGAAAAATAATGAAAAATTAGAAAAATGGTCAAGTCAACTCGAGAGGGGCAATTTGGTCGAAAATAGTGGAAGAAGGTTCCAAAGAGAGAAGGAGAAGTAACCGCCACAAGGAGTCAGACTCCGGTCGAGATTTCTTCACAAATCCTTCACAGAACCTATAGGAAGCATTCTGGACTTTTGAATCGTCCAAAATCGTCAAGGAACAAAGAAAATTGGTAAGTAGGTTCTTGAACTTTTGCTTTCGAATTTTCTTCAGATTTGTGAGAAATAGGAGGTGTTAGATTCTAAAATTTGAGTATGTTAATCTAGAGAGGATTTCACTCATAATCCATGAAGGAAGCCTTGATCGATTCTGATTGAAAATAGGAGTTCCGATTTCCAGGAGGTAGGTATTGATGTTTCTTGTCAACTTTAGACTAGCTTAATTATCTCTATAGTTAGAAATAAATTACAAAAAAAAGAAAAACTACTTGTAGATGAATATAAACTCTATAAATCTGGTAAAGGAATCGTGTTCATCCAAGTTATGTAGAAAGAAATTTGAAAATGCAAAGAAAATAGAAAATAATCGATTTTCCGAAAAATCAGTAAGCTGAGATGTAACACCCGAGCAACAACAATGAGAAACCTAAAACTTAACTTTTTCGCTTCAGTTGAAGTTACAAGATTTTGTCGAGGATCTTAGAGACCGAATTTTGAGATGAGATAGAAAGAAAAATGCTTATAAATATCTTAGGAACTCAAGAAAATTATAAAAAGAAAAAAGGGTGGAAAAATTAGAAAAATGGTCAAAGTCAACTCTAGAGGGGTAATTTGGTCATTCTACCATCTTCTTCGTTAAGGACGTGAAGGGGAGGTTAGTAAAAGATAAATAAAATAAAAGAAAACAAAAAAGAAAGAAAAGAAAGGAAGGAGAGGAAAAGAAAAGAAAAGCAAAATAGATAGGGAAAGAAGGTTGTAGAGAGAAGGAGAAGTAACCGACACTTCCGATCCGGCCATGAGGAGTCTGATTCCAGCCGAGATTTCTTCACAAATCCACCACATAGAATTCTGGATCCTTGCATCGTCCAAAACCGTCAAGGACGGAAGAAATTCCGTAGGTAAGTTTTTGACCTTTTGCTTTTGGATTTTCCTTAGATCTGTGAGAAATATGAGGATTTAGACTCTGAAATTTGAGTACTTAATCTAGAGAGGATATCACTCATAATCCGTGAAAGAAGTCTTGATCGATTCAGATCAGAAATATGAGTTTCGGAACTCGCCAAAGAATGTAGGTATTAATGTTTCTCGATAACTTTAGACTAAGTTAATTATCACTGTGATTAATCACAAGAAAAATACCTACTTGTTGATGGATGTAAACTCTACAAATCTTGTCGTGTTAATGCTAGTGATGTAGAAAGATATACGAAAATACAAAGAAAATAGAAAATTATCGGTTTTTTGGAAAATCTCAGGATCGAGGGACACGTGTCAGGCGTGTTATGCGCGGAGGAAAATAATGGAAATTCATGCGTTGGGTAGGATTTGAAGGTCGGCGCCCGCTACCAGACCCGTGAACTCCCGTCTCCGCGTTCGCCACGCGTCAGCGTGGGAAAAATCATAGGAATCAGCGCGCGTCCAGATTCGAACGCACGCCCTAGCTCTCAGTGGACTAGTCAACCCTCCCCATGTGGCGACACCTCAGTGCATCTGTATGCGCGCGTCTGTGTGCGTGGGAGATCCCTCCGGCGCGTGGGGCGCGTGAATTAGTACGTGAGTCCCCTTTTTATCCCAATTTGACTTCCGTTTGACTATTTTTCATCCTCGGTTTTGGTACTGACCTAAGTTTAACTTTATTTAGGACCTATCAGCAAACTTTCAAGAGATTTGGAGCTCCCAATTATCTGAAAAGTAAGCTTTGAAGGGCACGCTTCATTCCGGTAAGTAACCACATGAAATTAGAAAGTAATACTTGTAGGGTGTGCTTGGTTTTGCATGCATGCTAGAGCAAATTACCCCTAGGTGGCTGGATCTAATGATCCTCTGTACTTATGAAATTAAATATATATATCTGTTGGACTTGCTGTCCTAATTTGATTTCATACTCGATGTTTGTATGCTTACTGGACTATCTTACTACTGCTTTTATCTATTCATACTATGTTGGGAATGAGAGAACTTGTGTATCTGCGCTCCGAGTGTTGATGGATGTTATCGCCCCATTGAACTTGTATGACTGTATGCATTGTTAATCATACATAAACTCCAGTTGAATGATTGTGTGAACTTATGATATGAATGATAAGCTGTAGTGTTATGTTATGCCTAGGGTGGACTCTTGTAGGGAATTGAGTTGAGTTTAGATAGGGGACCCTCCTGATGTTACGGTCAGTGGAGTCATGAGGGACGCTTAGAGGGAGAGACCCTTTAACCCTGGACTATTATGGACTTAGAAGTCTTGAATGAGTGAATCTAGAAGCCAAGGCCCCTAACTCAATATTTTAATTACCCTTGAGACCTAGAGAACCTCTTAGTCGATAGTAGCTGGTATAGCGTTCGAGTATTCTCCACTTCCCTTCCTACTCCCGTGTGGTAATGTTGAGCTAGGCGAGACGCTTGTTAGGGAGGTGTTACTCAGTGGTAGATCGACTACTCTGCATGGGGATTCGTCTTATGGTAAGATGTTGATCACGCGGGTGGGTCAAGGTTGCCTGCATGGTAAGTCCGTCCTATGGAAGGACGTTGACCATGCAGGAGACTGAATCTAACTAGGTTGGACCAGGGGGTACATGTATTTAGGAGGGAGCACCTTACACTCAAACGCTAAATACTGCTTCAAAGGTTAAGTTCTTCTACCCCGAACTGTGTACTGAGAGTATTGAGACTCTAGGATCTAGAGCATAGTTGGTGGTTCTCTCCTAAGACTTGGATGCGATTAAGAGCCTACAAGTACGTTGCTTACTGAGTATATTTTTATACTCACCTCGTTTTCCCTTTTTTTTTCTTTTCTAGGTACCGGTCAAGGTGGGGAGGTGTTTGAGAGCTGCACTATCACAGAGGGGTGTCGTTCCGGAGGTCAGTCTGTTTTCACATTTGGAGTCTTGTATTTTCTTTCATAATTTTATTTCTCGTTTGTAATATTTGACTTTACTTTTGTATATAATTTTGGTGTCGTTGACTCCTTTTTCTTGCTTAAATTTTATCGGATTTCAATCTTCCATTTTATCTTCTTTTTAATTTTATTTGTTTTCGCTTTCGTCTTTATTAGTCTCGATTCGATTTTCGAAGCCTCGAAAATTGAGTCATGACACGAGAGGAAAAAGACGAACGACGGAGGGACGCGTGTCAAGCAGGGAGAGGGCCGCACATTGCCGGAATGACGGGACAGTGTCAGTTGTATAATGGCCGAGGAAAATCACGAAAAATATTGCGTTAGGTAGGATTTGAAGACAGGCGCCTGCTACTAGACCCGTGAACTCGCATGCGTCCTGAACTCATCGACCAACCCGACTCTGCGTTCACCACGAGTCAGCGACCGTGCACATCTAGATTCGAACGCATGCCCTGGCTCTCAGTGGACTAGTCAGCCCGCACCACGTGGCTATACCTCAGCGTGCGTCTTCCCTCCCTCATGCGCGTGTTTGTGTGCATGGGTTATTCATCCAGTCGTGGGCACGTGCATCGATGCGTGAGCCTCCTTTTTAGCTCGATTTGACTCTTGTTCGAATGTTCGTTCTGATTTGGATATGGACTTGAATTTAACTTGATTCAAGATCTACCAGCGAGCTTTCAAGAGATTTAGGGCTCCCAACTAATGGTAAAGCATGCTTTGAAGGGCACGCTTCAGTCCGATAAGTAACCACCTGAATTTTAGGCTATTAATACTTGTAGGGACCACTGGGACAAGCTAGCATGCGAACATGATTGATCTTAGATGGTTAGAATATGTAAATAGAACCGAGAATGAATAATTTTGGTGATTATGACATGTAAATAATGAGATTACGAAATTGCCCTTACAACAAGAGAATTGAGAAACATGCTTAGTAGAAATCTAGGGTCAGTTATAGGGTATTTCTTAAACTACTTAAGTCACGTGCTACTTCTATTTTAGGTAAAGACAAGACATCCTTGTATGGCTGACGACGACATCACAAGTCGAGACCATGACACATGCATAGGATAGTTGTACTAATTCTCTTAGACTTAGGTTAGAATATGATATTTTTAATTTTAAAGATTTTTTTCTAATACGTAAGTCCATGGTAGTGTTTTAAGATGACATTTATATTTTATGATAAAGTTAAAACGCTTATTTCCGCACAAAATGATTACGTTATGATGAGGGTAGCAACTCTAGGTAATTAGAAATCTAGAGGCGTTACAACTCTCATAACCAATCCATCATTACCTGACATTTTGAGTTGATCTAAAAGACTTTTTTAATTGAACCCAACTTAATCGATCTACCCACGTGTTTCTAATGATTCACATTATAAATCTTTTCATTATTAAATAATACTTTTTCAAAAGTGAGAACCTATTTATGAGCCATACGTCTTTCTAACATGATAACTAAATCCAATTTCTTATCACAACCTTTTTGACCATTGAATTGGGCTGGAGATAAAGATTGAGAGAGATCAACTGGTTTAAGGAAGAATTTGGATAGGGTTGAGAGAATGTTTAGTTTAGTTAGTTTATTAAAATGTTTGAGATAAAGGACAATTTATATTATCTTAAAACTTCCGAAGTATCTTTATTAGGAAATTCAAAGGTGTACTTTAACTTTTGGTTAGAAAGTTCAAGTTTAATTTGGATGCATACATTCATAATTGTCAAGTTCTTCTAACAGTTAATTACTAAGTTAAAAATTAATTGATTCAATTTTGTGTTGGGTTTCGTCTGGTCTGCTACCATTTGAGATTTGAAGTTGTAACACCCGAATAAAGGAGGGTTACATGAATGAATTGAGACCACATTCGAAAAAGAGCACTCTGAGTATAGAATTACTAAGAAAGACTTAAAAAAGTGAAACAAGATGTACCTTCCTATTCGGTGGCTTAAACATAGGAACACCATAATTCTGTGTGCTTTACTCGGAGTAATTCTGTGTTGGGCGACCTCGATACAGGAGGATGCCGAGACCATCAGGTGCCGAATTTAAACTTCGAATCCTAATCCGAATTCTAGGTATTGGACGTTTACAAATGGTATTAGAGTGGTACCTCTCCCAGTAAGATGTGGTTTGAGGACAAACGAAAATGAAAATTAGTGGACATGTACACCGAGTAAAGGACGGGTACATGAATGAACCAAGACCACATCCAAATGCTAATTATCTTGTATATAAGATGATTAAGAAAGACTTAAATATCAATATTAAAAAGCAAGGAGAAGGTAACATAACCATATCGTAGGGGATAAGCATGGGGCATTATAGAAGCCTTGAAATCAGAGAATTAGGGAGCGACATGGTTAAGTCAGAGCGTTAATTTCTGTAAATTTTGGAGTCTTTGTAATTATTTTAATTTGTATCCTGAATCTTATTCTCCGTTTTTAAATAACTTTGAATAGCACGAGCTTGTTATTCATTCTGTTTTAAATTACTCCAAATATTTATGTTTTAGTGTTTTTTTTTTTTTGGATAAATTTTAATAAATGTTAAAAGGAGTCAAATTAAGGTATAATCTCCTACCCACTCCCACAAAAAGTGATGTTATTAATAATTTAAGCAATGTTCATACTATAATGAATGAGTTGATGGCATAAGTTGGCACTATAAAAGACTCGCTAGTGTGGCTTTGGAGATATATTCATAGCACAAACCTATAGACAATGGAAACGATTAATGTTTGTGTCATTATTGGATTTGTTTTAGGGGTTTATATGTTTGTGAGGAAACTCAATGAAATATGGTATTTGGTTAAGTTGGGAAGAAAGGCTTACAAATCTCTTCCTCCTGGTGATATGGGATGGCCTCTTCTTGGCTCCTCCTTCTCCTTTTACAAAGCATTTACGGTCGGAGGTGATCCCGACTCTTTCATTAATCACCTTCTTTCCAGGTATGTTTCTTCATCTCTCTTTATCAGATCATGTGTGCTGTTATTATGTGCATATCATGAAAGACTTCTCAAAACTAGTTTAAATAGAAGTATTTAAAAGCTAACCCGTTTTGAAAACGCCTTAAATTTATGTTTGGAATGCTAGAAAAAATTAAGATCTTATTGTCAAATAACCTAAAATCTAAAAATAAAAGTAAAAAGCTCGACCATGACTAACTATTTAATGATCGCTACAACAAGCACTATTGGCCACCGAAAACGTCTTTATCCTTACCCAAAAAAATTCAGGTTTAGAAAAGATTGGTGGGTCGAAAGCTTTAAATATTTAGGTATATGATATATGATTATGACTATTTATGGGACCTAAAATTTGATATTGGGCTCCACTTATTATTTGGATAGAAAAGTATATGTGTCTTATCTTCATGCTCTCGAGGCATGACGTAGCCGAAATGATCAAAAGAAAATAAATTATTTCTTACGTGGTATGTCAATTATCTAAAAAGTGTTTATAAATAATAATTTAATGAGACTTTATTTATTTATTTATTTATTTATTTATTACAAACACCTCACATTAAGAATTTTTAATATGTTGGAACAAATGGAGGATTATTGTAATAGTCCAAATCGATCGTCAGTAGATATTGTCTGTATTTATCTGTTAGGTAGGGAGAGGTGTCCACACATAGTAGATGTTCTCTTTGTTTGCCTGTTATTTAGGAAGAGGTTCCTACCGCTAGTAGATATTGTTTGTGTTTGCTCGTTATGTAAGAAGAGGTGTCCACTGCGAGTAGATATTGTATGTGTTTACCCGTTATGTAGGAGAGATTTCCACACCCTTAATACTTTGTTGCCCTCTCCAACTGATATGAGATCTCACAATTCACCCTCCTTGGGGACCTAGCATCCTTCCCTCTCCAACCGATGTAGGATCTCACAATCCCTCCCTTGGTGACTAAACATCCTTCCTCTCTTTAACCTTTAGAAAGAATGTTTCGTTCACCTATCCTACCAATATGGGATCTCACAATCCACCCTCCTTAGGGACCTAGTGTCCTTCCCCTCTTCAATCGATGTACGATCTTACAACCTCTCCCTTAGGGACCCAGCGTCCTCCGCCTCTTCAACCGATGTGGGATCTCACATTCTCTCCCTTGGGGGTCTAGTGTCATTGCTGGCACACTGCCGGATATCTAGCTCTAATACCATTTGTAATAGTCCAAACCCACTGTTAATAAATATTATCCGCTTCGGCCCGTTATGTATCGCCTTTAGCTTCACAGTTTTTAAAACGTGTCTGCTAGGGAGAGGTTTCTACACAGTTATGAAGAATGTTTCGTTCAATTCTCCAACTCATGTGGGATCTCCCAATTATAAATTATTATTGACCACGTGATAGGTTAGCTTCGAAAATTAGAAGGAAAAACTTGGAAAACAATAATTTATGTTATCGTCCTTTCCTCTAAAGTTGGGAAATTAAAATTGTGGGCATTCTTGCACAGGAATGGAAGAGTCGGGATGTATAAAAGTCACCTCTATGGAAGCCCAACCATCATCGTAACAGATCCAGAAATATGTCGACGTATATACTTAGATGATGAAATCTTCCGGCCAAATTATCCAAAATCGGTGAAGATATTAGAAGTAAATGGCCTTTTCTCAAGGATGGATCACAAATGTGCATATAGAATCATGGCAGCTCCCATAAATGGCTATAATGTATTATCTCATTATGTGGACTTCATTGATCAAATAATGGCAAAAGGCTTGGAGGAATGGAGCACCAAGAAAGAGCCCATTGAGTTGTTTGGTGAGATTGGAAGTCTCTTTTTTAGAGTAATTTCACGTATTTTCTTGGGGACTGACATTGGACCATCTCGCATGGCTGAGCTTGAGACATTGTATAAAGATTTGGGTCCTGCAATCTTGTCCATTCTTCCTTATGATTTGCCTGGACTCACTTTTCATCGCGCACTGAAGGTACCATTATTTGTGTTGTAAGTTGTCATAAAAAATAAGTTTATACATGTATTGACAATATTTGGTTCGTAATTCTCATTTATTTGGATCGTCTCTCATTTATTTAGTTTATAACTCTCATTTATTTGGTTCATAACCGTTTTAGTTAGTAACTTTCATTTGTATGAATGACCTCTCATTTATTTGGTTTATAACCGTCTTGGTTCACATCTTTCAATTATTTGGTTCATAACTCGGGTTAGTTGATCTTTCATTTTGTATAACATTAATGCTTCTATGCCTATATAAATGATTGTCTAGGAATATTGAGATATATTGAGTTTCAGTGTCATTTTGTATTTGTTGAGTGACATTTAGGAGAAACTTTATTGAGAAACTTTGTGGGTGAGATATACATTTTGTAAACACTTTGATTATTAAGATTGGTTGCTACTCGTAGATCTAGGGGAATTTCTTTTCTCTGAACCACGTAAATCTTTGTCTTTTCGTTTAATTTCTGTTTGTGAGTGTGTGAGTGTGATCGATCTTACTTCTACTTCCATCTTCGGTCCAACTATTACTTCATCTTGAACACTTTTTTTTTTTTGCATTATTTATACTTATGCTAATGGATGGGCTTGGAGGATATTAAATGTTATTTTGTATACAACAATTGGCAGGCAAGAAAAAAGATAGAAAATATTCTACAATGTGTGATAGAGGAGAAACGAAGAGCCCTAGAAAAGCAAGAAAGAGAGGTGGAGAGCCAGATGGACAAATTGATTATGGCAAGGGATGAGAATGGGATGAAATTATATGACAACAATGCCATTATAGACTTGCTTCTTGGATTGCTACATGGTGGCCATCATACCCCAGCTTATGCTGCTATGTGGGCTCTCGTACACATCTCTGAGAACCCTCATATCTTCTACCAGGCCAAGGTTAGCTCATTCTTTCAAAAACTACTTTTAGTTCCTTTTGTAATCGTTTTGAGTTATGTTTTACAGGAAGAGCAAGAGTCGATTCTAAAGCAAAGACCATCCACTCAAAAGGGATTAACTTTTCAAAAAATCAAGCAAATGAAATATCTTATGAAGGTAAGTTTTTTTTCCCTTTAATTTTCTTAGAAAGCAAGTGAGTGGAAAAAAAAAATGCTATAAGAACTTGAGTTAGTGTTGAAGAATATTTTTGGCTCTCGCAAGTTGTTTGAGACAAGAGTTGTGACTATATTGTAGGAAAATGTTGAGTCTGTGTGTCGAATCTGAATTCTAAATCTAAGGCGGAAGAGTGTTAGCTCCTACTAAAAAATTCTTCCACCAAGCAAAAAGATTAGGTTAATGAATACAGTTTAACGAGAACATAAAGTTAGTCATCTCATTCCATGTAATGCCCCATACTCAAAATTTAGAATCCTATATCGATACCTGTGTGCCTCGACATTCTCCTACATCCCTTGCAACATGGTCACATTACTTATTTCTCGCTTCTAAGAGTAAAAACTATCCCAACAGACCAACACAGGTTCTTTCGTCATGTTTTGCTCTCACTCACATGCATCTAATGAAAATTCACCAAAGATCACCCAACATATAATTACTCCAAGTAAAACACGCTTAACTTTGAAGTTCATATGATTGAGCCACCCAAAATGAAAGTGCATCTTGTTAGTATAGGTATTTACTTTCAATTCTTTTCAGTTTTTCTTAGTCATTCTATCCTCAAAATCACTCTCATTCAAATGTGATATCAGTTCATTCATGTATCCTTCTTCCATCTATATTAGAAATAAAATAGAGAATATAAAGTTAATTTGATTTATTTATTGTTTCAGTTTATTAATGAGCTATTGAGAAGAAATACTATCGCCGTTGCAAGTTTCCGAGAAGCAAAAACAGATATAAACATCAATGGTGAGTTATTCTATTATATTGTCTAATATATAATCACATGACATTCATAATTTCTTTGTTGATCTTTTCATATTTGTTTTAGACTACACCATACCAAAAGGATGGACCGTACTGATTTGGACAAGAGCTATTCATATGGACCCTCAATTATATTCAAATCCAGAAGAGTTTGATCCTTCAAGATGGGAGGTATGATTTATGATTCCAATCAATTCATTAACATGTTTATCATAAAGATATTAATGTTGGTGGTGTTCATAAGCAGAATCATTCACCAAAGCCAGGAACATTCATCCCTTTTGGAATCGGAACTAGATTTTGTCCTGGAAGTGAGCTTACCAAGCTTGAGCTTACAATTTTACTTCATCACTTTATCCTGAATTACAAGTAAATACCCATCCAAATCTATTTTTTTACTGTTTAATCAAGATAAAAATGCATAAGTGATGGAATTGTTTTGTTTGTGTTGTTGTAGAATGGAACGTGTCAATCCAAAATGCTGCATCACTCACTTGCCTGCCCCCAAGCTCGTAGACAACTGCCTTTGCACAATTACCAAGCTCCCATGATCAGAGATGGTTGTAGTTTGGAAACAACAAAAAGTGATGTCTCCTTACGATAATGCACTCTGTCTAGGGATAAAGTTTAATGAATAATTTTATACATCTATCTCATTTCACAATTATACAATTATACTATGTATACGTATACCTAGTAAGCAACCTAAAATTAAAGATCAGACACATTGATGAAAAAATGAGTATTCCAATTTAGAGAAGAGGAATACTTATAAATTAATTCATGATCGTTCGACAAATTAGTTATTGTTAGTGAAAGAGAGAGTGATTGAATAGTTGATGAGAAGATTGTATTACGAAGAGAAAGAATGCTCTCTATATATACAGATAATACAAGAAGATATTTAGAAAATCTACCTAAAAAATCAGCATAAAATCTGGTAACAAACTAGTAAACAAATAAAAAACTAAATCAAATCAAAATTAAATCAAATTAAAACTAAATCTAACTCCTAACAATTTAATCAGATACAACAATCTAAACAAATACGTGATCTTTAACACTACTCCTTGTTTAGATGCTGTGAACTCCAACTTTTTCCTAAACATCAATCTTACTCCAATTATCTTTCCGTTTAGAGGTCGATCAACCAACTCTCTGATTTTGTTTTTCTCCATCACCGAAGGCTCCTCCTCTGACAGGTGCATCATCAACCAAAGCATCTTGTTGTTCATCTTCAGACTCTTTTAGTCGTTCATCTTCAGACTCTTCTAACATGCTACCAAAGATTAAATTGTTTGGTGCATTAGAAATTTGATTCACCTTCCATTAGTTATTCCCAATTCTATTGTTCATTTCCAGCAAAATGAACATCTTGGCTCACAATAACACGACTTGTGTGTGGTTGAAAAACTCTATAAGCTTTGGATATAGTGCTATACCCAATAAAGATGCCAGCTTCTGGCTTTTTGTCAAGCTTATCACGCTTGACCTGTGGAAGGTAAGTGAAGCAAAGACACCCAAATACTCTAAGGAACTTTAAAAAAGGTTTGTAACCATACCAAACTTCAAATGGTGTCAGGTCCTTCACAGATTTTGTTGAAATTCGATTTTGCAAGCACACAGCAGTGTTTGCTGCTTTTCCCCAAAAACATTTTGGAAGATCCTTCTCATGAAGCATGCATCTCGTCATCTTCATTATGAATCTATTCCTCCTTTCACTAACATCATTCTGTTGAGGAGTGTATGGTGCTGTCAATTGATGTTCAATTCCAGCCTCTTCACAAAACCTGTTAAAAGTTTCTAAAGTGTACTCCTTACCATTATCTGATCTTATAGTCTGAATCAAGCATGCACTTTCATTCTCAACTCTGCCTTTGATTCCCGAAATACACCCGCAACTTCTGACTTTTGCTTCAGCAAGAAGATCCACATTCTTGTTAGATCATCAATAAAACCAGTCTAATAAAGATTACCATGTAATTATGGTGTTCGCTGAGGACCACAAAGATCAGTATAAACCAGTTGCAGCTTTTTCGAGCCTCTCCATGCCTGTTTAGGAAAGGGTTGCCTATGTTGCTTCCCAAAATTACAAGTACGGCAAGGAGACATGTCCTCATCAATGTCAGTGAGTTCTTCTACCAGCTTCTTTGATTGCATCTGAAGCAAACCTCAATGATGAAAGTGTTTAAGTCTTTTGTGTCAAATCTCAGTGACACTAACTCTGGATATAAAGGTCGTCGGATTTAGAGCAAAGCTTTTTCCTTCCATTTTGACATTGAACAAGTCTTTGCCACTAGCATCTTTGATCAAGCACGGCTTATTCTCAAACAACACTTTATAGCCTTTATCAAGTAATTGACTAACGCTTAACCGATTTTGATCAATTTTAGGTACAAATAAAACATCTGGAATAAATTTTGTACCTTCATAGCTTCTTATAGCTACTGTGCCTTTTCCCTTGACTTCCAAGTGTTCACCATTGTCAATCCTCACTCTCTTGACTTCAGTGTCTCTTAATTTCTCAAAAAAAAANTGTCAATCAACCACCTCTCGCTTGATTCTTTGCCTGAGGAAGAAGTGACCATAAACAATTGATTTTCTTCTTATTCTTGATCAACTACCTGTGCATCTACTTCTTTCCCCTGATCTTTGGCTTTGCAGATCACAGCTTCATGTCCAAGTTGATTGCATTTGGAGCAGAAGGCATCAGGTCTTCTCCAACACTTGTATGGTGGATGAACTTTCTTCTCACAATGGCGGCAAGGTGGATAGGATTTTTTGAAACCTCCTCATTTTTTCTTCTGATAATTGGCAAATAAATCTCCATACGTCAATTGATTTTTGAAATTTTTGTTGATTTTATACCTACTGCTGTCTTGATGCTTAACAAGTAAGGCACTTTCAATCACCCCTTCTTGCCTCATAGACCTTCTTTGCTCTTGTGCTTGTAAAACATTCAAGAGTTCTGTAAGAGAAATCTTTGACAGGTCTTTGGTGTTCTCCAAAGTAGTAATGGTGGCTTCAAACTTCTATCTTTGACAGGTCTTTGGTGTTCTCCAGAGTAGTAATGGTGGCTTCAAACTTCTCTGGAACAGTGACTAGCAGCTTTTCAACGATCCTGGAATCATTTAATACAGAACCAAGCAATCTCACCTTGTTGGCGATGCTGAGAAGTCTGCCAGAGTACTCTTTCACCGACTCTGACTCCTTTATCTTCTTCAACTCGAAATCCCTAATCAAATTCAGGACTTTCATTCCACGAATCCTCCCATCTCCTTTATATTCAGCCTTGAGATAATCCCAGATTTCCTTTGCTGTTTTGAGGGACATTATTCGCATGAAGATCATTTGAGATACAACGGCTAATAGGGAAGCTTTCGTCTTTGATTTCCTTGTCTTCCTTACCTTATGTAATTTGATTTGTGCTATAGTAGGATTTGCTGGAAGCGGAGGGACCTCGTAATCCTCTTTTATTGCTTCCCAAAGATCCAGGGCCTCCAGATAAGTCTCCATATGAACTGCCCACATTTGATAATTGTCTCCATCGAAAACCGGTGGTGCAACAGCTAAAAAACTGGATTCTCCTCCCATTTTCATCTCACAGATCCCTTAAGAACATAGCTCTGATACCAATTGTTAGTGAAGGAGAGAGTGATTGAATAGTTGATGAGAAGATTGTATTACGAATAGCAAGGATGCTCTCTATATATACAGAGAATACAAAAAGATATTTAGAAAATCTACCTAAAAAATCTACGGAAAATCCGGTAACAAACCAGTAAACAAATCAAAAACTAAATCAAATCAAAACTAAATCAAATCAAAATTAAATCAAATTAAAACTAAATCTAACTCCTAACGATTTAATCACATACAGCAATCTAAACAAATACGTGATCTTTTAACGGTTATAAAATAAAAAGGATTGACTATTAGTGAAGGAAGACAATTCATGGATGTGAAAGGATGCAACTCTCGTGGAAGAGTTGCATACCATTTATTCGAACGAGATCCCCACATAAATGATAAGAATTTATATCAAGATAAGTAACAAAAATAGACTATGCAATGCAACATGAGTGTATGAAAAAACAATAGAAAAACTATCATAAAATCTCGTGTCATTTTAAACCATTCAACTTTTGCAAATTATCCTAAGTTTTTATTTAATTTAGTTATTACCTCTCATCAATTAATAACAGTGGATTAAGTAGGAATATTATTAATTTGGTTATAAATTTTGTAACCATTTTAATATTAATCCTTATTTAATTCTATAAGTTTGACAATTCAAACAATTGTTCCTAGGTTTGTCTAGGAGGTTGATGATATCAAAATTTGTATCGAAATTTGATTGAGTTTTGTGTGTCACATTGTATTCTTGAGTGACATTTTGGTAGGAGTCTTTGTAGTGTAAGAGTGAGGTATTCACTTGTAACACTTTGATTATTAGTGATTGGTTGCTACCCGTGGATGTAGGGGAATTTATTCTCTCCGAACCACGTAAATATCTTGGTATCTCTTTGTGTAATTCCGTTCATAGTGGTTGTGAGTACATTCGTTCCGCTTTTGTTACAACAATCGGTATCATAGTTTTGTAGTTGTAGCACTTGGCGCACAACATCAACCACGGTTCCAAAATCAATGTAATAACATTTACATATACAAATGCTCAATTTATTCATAAAAGAGAGAACAAAATCGGGATACAAAAATTGTATACGATATGACAGACTACAAAAATATATGGGCAAGACAAACGCTCCGAGTCGACACCCCTTTGTAGCTACCGAGTTCTCGAGCACCCCTTCACCTCGACCAACAACATCATACACTTGAAAACCGAAAATGTAGAAAGAGTTGAGTATATGAATATACCTAGTAAGCAACCTACTTCTTGGCTTCCATCGCATCCTTAACCTAGCAGGTAACCACAAACTTTAGCTCCATATAAAGGATCTTGTTATTCACATACTTGAGTAGCTAGCTTAGCCTACGCAGTGGTATTCGGTACTTAAGGCTAATCTAATGCCAAAGGTTACTACAGAATCCCTTTCTTGGCTTATTGCAAGATATGATATCAGAAAAGGGTTAACTAGTTGTCCAGCCAAGCTACTAGCTTCATCAATCACTGTTTGGATAAAATTGTTAACTACCCTATGCTCTTTGTTCTTGCTCCGTTAATCTCAAGTTAAATCAGGTTAGAAATTTCAATCTAAATTTTTGTTTAAGGCTACATTCACATTCTAGTCTAGTCGTCGAATTATCTTTCACACAATATTCGAAATTTTGGGCCAAACTAACCTGACAAAGATCATTTTATACAAGTGTTTACAATGAGAATAATTAAGTCGACAATAAGCATTTTCATTTAAGTAAAAAAAAAATTACATATTTTTTTCGTAATAAAATTAAAGGGAAAGAAATCATAGACACAAAACCTTCTCGGTTGCCCTCATTGTCGCTCAAATGGGAGAATGGGAGAAGAGAAGAAAGGAAAGAGAAGAGAAGAAAGAAAAATTAAAAGAAAAATTAGAGAAGATGGACTCGTGAGAAAGGGTAGAAGAATGGGACCTATTATGAAACATACAATGCATTACAGATGTATGATCATTACGCTTCAACCGAATTATTTTATTCCACCGGTTAGAAATTTACCATCTATTTATTGAAAAATTTTACCTCTTTTTTGGAAAGTGGTATATTAAAAAGGTATAAAATGTCCTTTTTCTTGTAGTTTGTGTGAAAGTCGTTTTGTTTTGTTTTGGTGCATTAATGATTAACCTTGTGATAATGGATGTGATGGGAAGATATGACATGGCCGGCGGCTAACATTATTGGCAGACAAAAAAAAAAGATAGAAAATATTCTACCACGTGTGATAGAGGTAAAAAAAAAAAAAAAAAAAAAAAAAAAAAAAAAAAAAAAAAAAAAAAAAAAAAAAAANAAATTATATGATAACAATCTCATTATAAACTTGTTACTTGGACTGTTACATGCTGGCTATCATGTTCCGGCTTATGCTGCTATGTGGGCTCTTATACACATCTCTGACAAACCTCATATCTTCCGCAAGGCTAAGGTTAGCTCATTCTTTCAAAAGAAAAAACCACTTTAATTCGTTTTGTGATACGTTTGAGTTTCATTTTACCGAAATAGTAAGAGCCGACTATAAAATAAAGATCATCTACTCAAAAGAAATTAACTTTTCAAGAAATCAAGCAAATGAAATATCTTTAGAAGATTTGTCTTTTTTTCTTTTTTTCTTTTTTAATTTAGTTTAGAAAGTAAGTGGGTGAAAATAAAACAGGCTAAAAGATTTGGGTTGAGTCATTCAAGATAAGTAAGATGTTCGAGCTAAGTTGGATTCTAAATCTAAGGTTTAGGAGAGTTATCTCCTACTAAAAAAATCTTCACTCTTAAGAAGTATACAAGTAAGTAATATGACCATGTCTCAGGGGATGCAAACTGATATGCAAACTGACGTCGGGGCCATCATGTATCCTGAACCCTATTCCTCTTTTGTAAATAATTTTGAACAATACTATAGCTTGTAATTGATTTCATTTTTTGTTTTAAATTGCACAATATATTTCCATTTCCTTATATGAATTTTATTTTATTTTATTTTATTTATTTATTAATCATTATTGTTTATATTTCTTTCGCATAGTTCTTTAGGTNTGAAAAGGTGAAAGGTATAGCTCTTACCCACTCCCACTTAGTAATGTCATTAATAATTTAAGCAATATTCTTACCATAATGAATGAGTTGATGGCATAAGTTGACACTATAAAAGACTCGCTAGTGTGGCTTTGGAGATATATTCATAGCACAAAGCTATAGACAATGGAAACGATTAATGTTTGTGTTATTATTGGATTTGTTTTAGGGGTTTATATGTTTGTGAGGAAACTCAATGAAATATGGTATTTGGTTAAGTTGGGAAGAAAGGCTTACAAATCTCTTCCTCCTGGTGATATGGGATGGCCTCTTCTTGGCTCCTCCTTCTCCTTTTACAAAGCATTTACGGTCGGAGGTGATCCCGACTCTTTTATTTATCACCTTCTTACCAGGTATATCTCTTCATCTCTCTTTATCGAATTATGTATATCGTTATCACGTGCATATCATGAAAGACTTCTCAAAATTAATTTAAATAGATTTCTCAAGAAACAAGCACCATAGGCCACCAAAAACGTCTTTATCCTTACCTAGAAAAACAATTAAGTTTTGGAAAAGGTTGCTTGGTCGGAAAATTCAAATATATACCTATATGATATATGATTGTGACTATCATGAACTAAAATTTGACATTTGAACTTGGACTCTCCTTATTATTGGGATAAATAAAAAGTATATGTGCCTTACCTTCATGCTCTCGAGGCATGGCAGCCAAAATGATCAAAAGAAAATAAATTGTTTCTCAAGTGGTATGTCAATTATATCTATGTGTATAAATAATAATTTAATGAGACTTTTTTTTTTCCAACAAATTACTACTTGTTTCTTACCATCACCTAATTAAGAATTTTTAATAGGTTTGATGAAATCGATGATTACTATAATAGTTTAAGTCTACCGCTAGTAGATATTGTTTTTATTTCTCCATTCTGTAAGGAGAGGTGCTCACGGACTAATTGTCCGTGTTTGGGTGTTATGTAGGAAGAGAGATGCTGATCATTAATAGATATTGCCTGTGTTTAACTATTATGTAGGGAGACGTTTCCATCATACCCTTAATGTTCTTTTCTCTCTCCCACCAATATGAGATCTCACCATCCACTTTTCGAGGAATCCACCTTGTGGACCCCATGTATTCCTTTTATGTAGGGAGAGGTTTCCACACTGTTAATTTTTAGTTCCCCTAACGGATATGAGATTTCACAGTCCACTCTTCTTGTAGAATCAATTGTCCTTGGGGACCCAGCGTCCAATGTTTTGGTCCACTCTTCTTGTAGAATCAATTGTCCTTGGGGACCCAGCGTCCAATGTTTTGTTCCCCTCTCCAACTGATATAGGATCTCACAATCCACCCTCCTTAGAGACCTAGCGTCCTTCCCCTCTCCAACCGATGTGGGATCTCACATTCCCTCCCTTGGGGACTCAGAGTCCTTCCCCCCTACAATGTTTATAAATAATGTTTCATTCCCCTCTCTTACGAATATGAAATGTCACAATTCACCCTCCTTGGAGACCTAGCGTCCTGTCACAATTCACCCTTCTTGGAGACCTAGCGTCCTTCCCCTCTCCAACCGATGTGGGATCTTACAATCCCTCCCTTGAGGACTCAGCGTCCTTCCCCTTTTAAACCCGACGTGGGATCTCACATTCCCTCTCTTGGGGGTCTAGCGTTCTCGCTGGCACACCGCCCGATATTTAGCTCTAATATCATTTGTAATAACTCAAGCACACCATTAGTAAATATTATCTGTTTCAGCCTGTTACATATCGCCTTCAGCCTCACGGTTTTTAAAACGTGTCGGCTAGGAAGAGGTTTCCAAACCCTTATAAGAAATGCTTTGTTCCCTTCTCCAACTGATGTGAGACCTCACAACTATAAAAGATTATTGACCATGTGATATGTTTAGCGTGGAAAATTGGAGGGGAAAAACTTGAAAACAATAATTTGTCATATAATCCTTTCCTCTAAAGTTTGGGAAATTATAATTGTGGGCATTCTTGCATAGGAATGGAAGAGTCGGGATGTATAAAAGTCACCTCTATGGAAAGCCAACAATCATCGTAACAGATCCAGAGATATGTCGACGCATCTACTTAGATGATGAAATCTTTCAGCCAAATTATCCAAAGTCGGTAAAGATATTAGAAGTAAATGGCCTTTTCTCAAGGATGGATCACAAATCTGCATATAGAATCATGGCAGCTCCCATGAATGGCTATGAGGTATTGTCTCATTATGTGGACTTCATTGACCAAATAATGGCAGAAGGCTTGGAGAAATGGAGCACCAAGAAAGAGCCCATTGAGCTGTTGGGTGAGATTGGAAGCCTCTTTTTTAAAGTAATTTCACGTATTTTTTTGGGGACTGACATTGGTGCCTCTCGCATGGCTGAGCTTGAGACATTATATAAAGATTTGGGTCCTGCAATCTTGTCAATTCTTCCCTATGACTTGCCTGGATTCACTTTTCATCACGCACTCAAGGTACTATCACACTTAAGGTACCATTATTTGTGTTCTAATTTGTGATGACAAATAGGTTCATGCATTGACATTTATTTAGTTCATAGTTATTGTTTATTTAGATCACTCTCACTTGTTTACTTCATAACTTTCATTTATTTGATTTATTTCTTCTTTATTTGGTTTATTTCTCCTTTATTTGGTTCAAAACTCTCAATTAATTTATTTGGTTTATCTTTCCTATATTTAGTTTTTTTTTTTTTTTTTTTTTATTTTAATTTTATTTCAATTTATGTAATTTAAATTATTAACATGAACTTNCTTATATAAAAGGTTGTCTAGGATGGTTGAGATATATAAAGTTTGATTGAGTTTGAGAGTCATTTTGTATTGTTGAGTGACATTTGAGATGGTTGAGATATATAAAGTTTGATTGAGTTTGAGTGTTATTTTGTATCGTTGAGTGACATTTGGGAGGAACTTTGTTGAGAGACTTTGTAGTGGAAGAGGGTGAGATATACATTTTATAAATATTTTGATTATTGAGATTGATAGCTACCCATAAATGTAGAAGAATTTCTTCGTTTCGAATTGCGTAAATCTTTAAATCTCTTCGTTTAATTTCTATTTGTTCGTGGGTGAGTGCAATCGATCTTCCTTCCACTCCTATTTACACTTTCATCTTCCGTCAAATAATTAGTTCATCTTGATTTTTTTTTCTTTTTTTATCCTTTTTGGTGCATTATTGATTTACAATGGATGTGATTGGAAGATACTAAATGTTATTTTGTACACAACGTATTGGCAGGCAAGAAAAAAGATAGAAAATATTCTACAACGTGTGATAGAGGAGAAACGAAGAGCCCTAGAAAAGCAAGAAAGAGAAGTGGAGAGCCAAATGGACAAATTGATTATGGCAAGGGATGAGAATGGGATGAAATTATATGATAACAATGCCATTATAGACTTGCTTCTTGGATTGCTGCATGCTGGCCATCATACCCCATCCTATGTTGCTATGTGGGCTCTTGTGCACATCTCTCAGAAACCTCATATCTTCCTTAAGGCGAAGGTTTGCTCATTCTTTCCAAAAACCACTTTTAATTCCTTTTATAATCGTTTTGACTTGCATTTTATAGGAAGAGCAAGAGTCGATTCTACAACAAAGACTATCTACTCAAAAGGGATTAACTTTTCAAGAAATCAAGCAAATGAAATATCTTATAAAGGTATGTCTTTTTTTTTTTTTTTTTTTTTAACCTGCATTTTAAAATCTTCTTAGAAAGTGAGCGAGTCGCTTAAGACAAGTAAGGTGTTGTGATTAGGTTGCAGGAAAGTGTGAGGTCGTGTGTCGAATCTGAATTCTAAATCTAGGTTCTAGGAGAGTTCCTCTCCTCAAAAATCTTCTCCCAAGTAAAAAGATTAGGTTAATGAACACAATTTAACAACTTAAAGCTAGCCATCTCATTCCATGTAGTGTCCCATACCCAAGATTCGGAATCCTATTTCGATACGTGTGTGCCTCGACATTCCGTTGCATTCTTGTAACATGGTCACGTTAATTACTTCTCGCTTCTAAGAGTAAAAGTTATCCCAAACAATCAACACAAGTCCTTTCGTCGTGTTTTATTCTCACTCACATGCATCTTAAGAAAATTTTCAAGAGATCACCCAACATATAATTACTCAAGTAAAACACACTTAACTTTGGAGTTCCCATGGTCACCCGAAATGAAAGTGCATCTTGTTAGTATAGATATTTACTTTCAATTCTTTTAAGTTTTTCTGAGTCATTCTATTCTCGAGATCACTCTCATTTAAATGTGGTATCGTTTTATTCATGTATCTCTCCTTTATTCAGTGTCATGAGTTTGATTTATTTATTGTTTCAGTTAACTAACGAGGTATTGAGAAGAAACACCATCGCCGTTGCAAGTTTCCGCAAAGCAAAAAAAAGATGTAAACATCAATGGTCAGTTATTCTATCGTTCTATGATATATAATCACGTGACATTTATAATTTCTTTATTGATCTTTTTGTATTTGTTTTAGACTACACCATACCAAAGGGATGGAACGTACTAATTTGGACAAGAGCTATTCATATGGATCCTCACTTATATTCAAATCCACGAGAGTTTGATCCTTCAAGATGGGAGGTATAATTTATGATACCTACCAATTCATTAACATGTTTATCATAAAGATATTAACGTGGGCGGTGTTTATAAGCAGAATTATTCACCAAAGCCAGGAACATTCATCCCTTTTGGAATCGGAACTAGGTTTTGTCCTGGAAGTGAGCTTACCAAGCTTGAGATTACAATTTTACTTCATCACTTTATCCTGAATTACAAGTAAATACCCATCCAAATCTATCTTTTTACTGTTTAATCAAAATAAAAATGCATAAGTGATGGAGTTGTTTTGTTTGTGTTATTGTAGAATGGAACGTGTCAATCCAAAATGCTGCATCACTCACTTGCCTGCCCCCAAGCTCGTAGACAATTGCCTTTGCACAATTACCAAGCTCCCATGATCAGAGATGGTTCTAGTGTTTGGAAATAACAAAGAGTGATTCCCAATGAATTTATGTTGTCTCCTTATGATAATTCACTCTATAAAGTGCTAGAGTTTAATGAATAATTTTATACAACATCTCATTGCACATGATCTAACACATTGTAGATCATGGAGTAAACCAAACTTCCACAAATTTTGATCCTAAAAAAGTGTTGATGAAAAAATGAGTGTTCCAATTTAGAGAAGAAAAATATTTATAAACTAATAAATGACCCTTCCACAATTATGTCATTTATATATATTGTAACCTTTATATGTCTTATTTTGTATTTAAATTTCATATATCTAAGCTTCTAGGGTCTACTAGTTTACTCAAGGTCTAGCCTTGTCGAGACTCTTGTAGTTTCTATCTCTTTGGAACTCATTTTTCTTTTTAAGAATATTCCAAAGTTCTAGGATAATTTGGTTAGCTCTTTTCTAGTCCATGCATTTGTAGTCTACCTACATACAATAAATACTCCATGAACACCCTCATAATAGTTTCAACAAATAAATTCAAAATAATATATATTGGGACCCCCAATAAGTTCATAATATAATCATCATCAAGGAGGGAGGGACCCTCGTGCCTACCACCTATCATATATTCGCATGGTCCCTTGCCCTTATCCAAACTAGTTCACAATCAAGAAACAAATTCACCCTCATGCTTTGACGTCGCAATTTGGGTTAGGGTAAGACCTCGTTAGCATTGTAGCACCGACCAATTGATCAAAAAGGAGAAAGGCCACCTGAGAGTGAGGGAGTTGAGAGTCGAGAGAACATGACGAGAATGAAAAAAATCATAGATTATTTTTTCTTTAAAAGAACTTGAAATATATCTATATATAAAACATACCCAACCTATAACCTAAACTCATTAGGAATTCATAATCTATTCGAATCGAAAGGTTTTTCGATTATTGTTCATTACCTTGTCTTTCCCATCATTATTCTTTTAGAAACTCCAATTTTCTCCAATTACTTCATGCCTATAAAAATCTAAACGATAGCATACTATGTATGCTATTGAGTTCGAACGTGTACACTAATGGATCATATATAATCTTGAAAGTATAGATCTCCTCTATTTTCACCCACCTAATTGTCTTTATTTCTAAATTTATTACACAATTATTTATTTCAATTATTATTGCATAATCTAATGGTAGAGTTGCAAGAGCCCCCACTCTAAAAGGAACTGAACTTATCTCAACGAGAAACGTAAGCAAGAGAGCGTTGGACGAATGATCGGGCCACATTAAAGGCAGTGGTTGGGAACTAAAGCCTAAATTAAGAAAAGATAGCTCATCATCGAGTACGTCCTCCTATGAAGATAAACTTTTAAGTGCATGGTAACAATTGACTATCAACATGATCAATGTCCAATCACATGATGGATCCACCGCGTAGAATAATAGATCAAATCACTGACACACACGTCCTTAGTTAGTCTCACACCTAGTTCGACGGTATTGTACCAAAGTGGAAAGGAAAGTGTAAGTCCTCGTACACTGGACCGACTAATAGGAATTGAATTGACACCAAATTAACACACAACCACCATGATAAAATAGGAAAGTGAGAATTTTGAGTGAATCTGTCCTTGTGTGATGGAGAATCCAACCACCACGATAAAGTAGTGTGTTTGCTAGAGATTGAGCGTGAGAGAAAAATGCAAGAGGCAAGCATGCTAAAAGAACTTGGGTTGACATTTTTTGCTTTCGCATGTCGTTTAAGATAAATAAGGTGTTGTGGCTAAGTTGTAGGAAAATGTTGAGACTGTGTACCAAATCTAGATTCTAAATCTACGGGATTGGAGCGTTATCTCCTACTAAAAAAAATCTTTAACTCTTAAAAAACGAAGGAATAAGTAACGTGACCATATCATAGGGGATGTTGGGACCATCATCTATCCCAAACCCTATTCCCATTTTGTAAATAATTTGGAACAATAATATAATTTGTAATTGATTTCATTTTTTTCTTAATTATGATGTTTAATTTTAATTGTGATGCTGTTTTGTATTTTATTTGCTTTGGTTTTGTCTTGTTCGTCGATAAATTTTAATAAACGTTAAAGAAGTCAAATTAAGATATCAGCTTCTACCCACTCCCACGTTTTTAATAATTTACGCAATATTCATACCATAATGAATAAGTTGATGGCATAAGTTGATACTATAAAAGACTCGCTAGTGTGGCTTTGGAGATACATTCATAGCACAAACCTATAGACAATGGAAACGATTAATGTTTGTGTTATTATTGGATTTGTTTTAGGGGTTTATATGTTTGTGAGGAAACTCAATGAAATATGGTATTTGGTTAAGTTGGGAAGAAAGGCTTACAAATCTCTTCCTCCTGGTGATATGGGATGGCCTCTTCTTGGCTCCTCCTTCTCCTTTTACAAAGCATTTACGGTCGGAGGTGATCCCGACTCTTTTATTTATCACCTTCTTACCAGGTATATCTCTTCATCTCTCTTTATCGGATTATGTATATCGTTATCACATGCATATCTTGAAAGACTTTTCAAAACTAATTTGAATAGAGGTATCTGAAAGCTTAAACGTTTTAAAACTCCTTAGATTTATGTTTGAAATTCTAGAAAAAATCTTAAAATGATAAATGATACGCTTTAAACATCATAATCAAAATTTTAGTATTCATCAAAACATTTAAAATATTATTGTCAAATACCCTAACTAAAATCTAAAAATAAAAATAAAAAGGTGAACTATGACCACCAAAAACGTCCTTGTCCTTGTCCTCGTCCTCGTCCTTACCTAAACAAAAATTAAGTTTTGAAAATGGTGGTTGGATCAAAAAATTCAAACATATACAAATATGATTATGACCATCCTTACTCGTGGGACCTAAACGAACTCAACTTATTATGTTGATAAAAAGTATATGTGCATTACTTACCTGATTCATATACATGCACATGAACTCGCTAGGCAAACATTACCTTCATTCTCTCGAGGCATGACACCGCCGAAATGATCAAAGGAAACGAATTTATTTCTTAAGTGGATTGTGAGATTTTTTTTTTTTCTCGACAAATTACTATTTGTTCCTTACAAACACCTAATTGATCATTTTTAATAAGTTTGATGAAATGGAGAATTATTGAAATAGCTCCAGTCCATTGCTAGTAGATATTGTCCGCTTTTGCCTGTTACATTAGCATAGGGATAAGTTTCCCCACTCTTATAAAGAATGATTCCTTCATTCCATCAACTTCACGATATTCAAAACACGTCTACAAATGAGAGATTTTCACACCCTTTTAAGGAATGGTTCTTTTTTCGTTTCCCTCTCCAACCAATGTGAGATCTCACAATCTACCCCCTTGGGGGCCAATGTCCTCATTGACACACCGTTCGGTATCAACCTCATGATTTTTAAAACCTCACAATCCACCCTCCTGGAAGCCAACGTCATCGCTGGCACACCGCCTAGTAAAATCTCACGATTTTTAAAACGCGTCTGCTAGAAAGAAATTTCTACACATTTATAGGGTGTTTGGTTCCCCTCTCCAACCGAAACGAGATCTCATTTATAAAAGATTATTGCATTCTTGCATAGGAATGGAAGAGTCGGGATGTATAAAAGTCACCTCTATGGAAGGCCAACAATCATCGTAACAGATCCAGAGATATGTCGACGCATATATTTAGATGATGAAATCTTCAAACCAAATTATCCAAAGTCGGTGAAGATATTAGAAGTAAATGGCCTTTTCTCAAGGATTGATCACAAATCTGCATATAGAATCATGGTAGCTCCCATGAATGGCTATGAGGTATTGTCTCATTATGTGGACTTCATTGATCAAGTAATGGCAAAAGGCTTGGAGGAATGGAGCAGCATGAAAGAGCCCATTGAGTTGCTGGGTGAGATTGGAAGCCTCTTTTTTAAAGTAATTTCACGTATTTTCTTGGGGACTGACATTGGAGCATCTCGCATGGCTGAGCTTGAGACATTATATAAAGATTTGGGTCCTGCAATCTTGTCCATTCTTCCTTATGACTTGCCTGGACTCACTTTTCATCGCGCACTTAAGGTACCATTATTAGTGTTGTAAGTTGTGGTAAAAAATAAGTTCATGCATCGACATTTATTTGGTTCGTAATTTTTATTTATTTCAATCACCTTTGATTTATTTGGTTCATAATTCTTTTGGTTCACATCTCTCATTTATTTGGTTCATCTCTCATTTATTTGGTTTATCTTCCATTTTATGATTCATGTATGATAATAATGCTTCTATGCCTATATAAAGAGTTGTCTAGGATGATTGAGATATGTATAAAGTTTGTTTGAGTTTAAGTGTCATTTTATATTTGTTGAATGACATTTGAGAAGAACTTTATTGGGAGAATTTGGGTGTGAGATATAGACTTTGTAAATACTTTGATTATTAAGATTGGTTGCTACCCATGGAGGTAGGGGAATTTCTTCTCTCTGAACCACATAAATCTTTGTCTTTTCGTTTAATTTCTATTTGTGGGTATGTGAGTGTGACCGATCTTACTTCTGCTTCCGTCTTGCGTCCAACAATTACATCATATTTAATACGTTTTTTTGGTGCATTATTTATTTACTTATGCTAATGGATGTGATGGGAAGATATTAAATGTTATTTTGTATACAACATATTGGCAGGCAAGAAAAAAGATAGAAAATATTCTAGAATGTGTGATAGAGGAGAAAAGAAGAGCCCTAGAAAAGGAAGAAAGAGAAGTGGAGAGCCAAATGGACAAATTGATTATGGCAAGGGATGAGAAATGGATGAAATTATATGATAACAATGCCATTATAGACTTGCTTCTTGGATTGCTGCATGCTGGCCATCATACCCCAGCTTATGCTGCTATGTGGGCTCTTGTCCACATCTCTGAGAAACTTCATGTCTTTCACAAGGCTAAGGTTAGCTCATTCATTTAAAAACCACTTTTAATTTCTTTTGTAATTGTTTTGAGTTACGCTTACAACAGGAAGAGCAAGAGTCGATTATAAAACAAAGACCATCTACTCAAAAGGGATTAACTTTTCAAGAAATCAAGCAGANTATAAAGTTTGTTTGAGTTTAAGTGTCATTTTATATTTGTTGAATGACATTTGAGAAGAACTTTATTGGGAGAATTTGGGTGTGAGATATAGACTTTGTAAATACTTTGATTATTAAGATTGGTTGCTACCCATGGAGGTAGGGGAATTTCTTCTCTCTGAACCACATAAATCTTTGTCTTTTCGTTTAATTTCTATTTGTGGGTATGTGAGTGTGACCGATCTTACTTCTGCTTCCGTCTTGCGTCCAACAATTACATCATATTTAATACGTTTTTTTGGTGCATTATTTATTTACTTATGCTAATGGATGTGATGGGAAGATATTAAATGTTATTTTGTATACAACATATTGGCAGGCAAGAAAAAAGATAGAAAATATTCTAGAATGTGTGATAGAGGAGAAAAGAAGAGCCCTAGAAAAGGAAGAAAGAGAAGTGGAGAGCCAAATGGACAAATTGATTATGGCAAGGGATGAGAAATGGATGAAATTATATGATAACAATGCCATTATAGACTTGCTTCTTGGATTGCTGCATGCTGGCCATCATACCCCAGCTTATGCTGCTATGTGGGCTCTTGTCCACATCTCTGAGAAACTTCATGTCTTTCACAAGGCTAAGGTTAGCTCATTCATTTAAAAACCACTTTTAATTTCTTTTGTAATTGTTTTGAGTTACGCTTACAACAGGAAGAGCAAGAGTCGATTATAAAACAAAGACCATCTACTCAAAAGGGATTAACTTTTCAAGAAATCAAGCAGATGAAATATCTTATGAAGGTATGTCTTTTTTCTATAAAAAAAGAATCGTAGAAAGTAAATAAGTGAAAACCAAACAAGCTATAAGAACCTGGATCAGTTTTAAAGGACATTTTTCGCTCACACAAGTCATTCGAGACATGTAAAGTGCTCTAACTAAGTTGTAGGAAAATGTCGAGGTTGTGTATCGAAGCTGGATTCTAAATCTAGGGCTTAGAAGCGTTACCTCCTACTAAAAAAAAATCTTCTACGAAATAGAAAAATTAGGTTAATGAACACATTTTAACAAGAACGTAGCTAGTCATCACATTTCAAGTAACACCTCATGTCCAAGATTCATAATCTTTTTTTTTATACCTGTGTGCCTTGACATTCCCCTGCAACATGGTCACATTACTTACTTCTTGGTTCTAAGAGTGAAAACTATCACAATAGATCAACACGAATTTTGTCGTCGTGTTTTATTCTCACTCCCATGCATTTTAGGAAAATTCTCAAGAGATAACCAAACATATAATTACTCAAAGTTTCTATGATTGAGTCACCCAAAAAGAAAGTAAACATATAATTACTCAAAGGTATTAACTTTCTATTTTTTTTAAGTTTTTCATAGTCATTTTATCCTTAAGATCACTCTCATTCAAATATAGTATCAGTTCATTCATGCATCCCTCCTTTATTCGGGTATCGCATTTCATCGACATTAAAGATAAAATAGAGAATATAAAGTTTGAGTTTGATTAATTTATCGTTTCAGTTTATTAACGAGCTATTGAGAAGAAACACCATCGCCGTTGCAAGTTTCCGCAAAGCAAAAAAAGATGTAAACATCAATGGTAAGTTATTCTATTAAGGTTTGATATATAATTACATGACATTTATAATTTGTTTGTTGATGTTTTCGTATTTGTTTTAGACTACACCATACCAAAGGGATGGAACGTACTAATTTGGACAAGAGCTATTCATATGGACCCTCAATTATATTCAAATCCACAAGAGTTTGATCCTTCGAGATGGGAGGTATGATTTATGATCCCAATCAATTCATCAATTCAAATGGTTGGATGAAAGTCCCATATCGATTAATTTAGGAAATTATTAAAGAATACTATTTCTATTGGTACGAGGCCTTTTGGGAAGCTCAAAGCAAAGTTATGAGAGCTTGTACTCAAAGTGGACAATATCACGTCATTATGAAGAGTCGTGTTCATCTAACATGGTATCAGAGTCATGTCTTAAACTTAGCCATGTCAATAGAATCCTCAAATGTCGAACAAAGGAATCCAAAAGAAAAGGAGTCGAGCCTCAAAGGGAGGTGAACTTTGTTGGAAAGAAGGTGTAATTTAGAGAATGGTCATGAATTTATAAAATAATATTATACTCAAAATAGACAATATTATACTATTGTGGAGAGTCATGTTCGTTTAACAAAGATGTTTATTATTAAGATACTAACGTGGGTGGTGTTTATAAGCAGAATTATTCACCAAAGCCAGGAACATTCCTCCCTTTTGGAATCGGAACTAGGTTTTGTCCTGGAAGTGAGCTTACCAAGCTTGAGATTACAATTTTACTTCATCATTTTATCCTGAATTACAAGTAAATACCCATCCAAATCTATTTTTTTACTGTTTAATCAAGATAAAAATGCATAAGTGATTGAATTGTTTTGTTTGTGTTGTTGTAGAATGGAACGTGTCAATCCAAAATGCTGCATCACTCACTTGCCTGCCCCCAAGCTCGTAGACAACTGCCTTTGCACAATTACCAAGCTCCCATAGTGAATACTACTGCTTGAGTTATGAACTCGAGGAATTAGCGTTCTCCTTAAGATCGAGTTTAATGAGTAATTGTCTTGTATGATCCATTCGATTACCTTCATATGGATGTAACGTCTTGTTTAATAAGATTGTGGAGTAAATTGAACTTCAATAAATTTTAACTTGAAAAAAATGGTCATGAAAAAAGTGAGTGTTCTAATATCACAGTCCGATTTTTTGAGTAGTCCAAAAATCGAACCATAATGAAAAGACGAAAGCGAAAACAAAATATATGGTAAAATTTCGCATGAATTTAAAGATATACAACACCATTGTCAAATCTTAAATGAAAATCCAAAACAATGCAAAACCAGTGTTGCTCAAGTTATTTACAAACCGAAAACAAGATACAAAATGTGCCAGAGATAAAATATACATGTAATTAACATAGGTACGTAGTTCTAGCGATTTCAAGACCATTTTCAATGTAAAATTCGTAATTCTCGTTCTAAAATCAATATTTATCGTAATTATTTATTTATTCTAAAAATCATACTTCCTACGAGCTTCTAAATCTCTACATAAATAAAAAATGGTTCTAGATTCTCAAATTAACAATAAAATATATCAAACATTTTAAAAAAAATTAATTTGAGCTAAAAGATGAAGTTACTACAAATTTCATAAACAATTTCTAGAAATCTCAATCATCTCTAAATTCCAACTTAACTATAGATTTCTCCTATAAATCATTTAGTAAAAATAAGCCACACATTAGATAATTTCGACAACATCGTCTATTCATGTTATTACTCTAAGTAACATGCATGCATTGGTTTTCATACGTTCATCATCATTAACATTAATTAGGGTTATGTCCTACAAAAATATTAGTTATAATGTGTCATGGAATTTAATACATGTACATCATCTTAATATGAAAATATTTCATATTAAGATATTTCATCATCATACGTCTTATATCATCATGCACATTATCACATCAATGCATCATCATATAACATCATCACATCATCTTATAACATAATCATGTCATCATATTCATAAAGCATAAATGCGTACAAGGGCCACTGAACACGTGTCGTGATACATAAGACAAGTCTTCTGATCGAGTCAATAGTAAGGTTACTTGGTTGGCATTAGCCAAAGTTCTATCCAACTTCAAATTTGCTTAGTTGTGTCCTTTGAATTCATTCTCACTTATATTAAAGACTTCACCTATTTTAAATATTCACTTAAAAGTCAATTCCATGTTTTTATTCACTTAGTTCCCTCATTAAAAGTCAATTCCATGTTTTTATTGATTGTAATTTGCTTACTTTTTTTTTATCCTCTCTTTTTTAATAGCATTTTCTTTAAATTGCTCTAAAGAAAAGCAATTATATAGTATATTTCTTGTAGGATCCTCATTGTCAAATCCATGTTTTTATTGTTTTTAAACTGTGGGTTCGTATTTAAACTTTAATTAAAAAATATGAAGTGATTTCCTTCGGTTGAATAAAGGACGAGTCGTGTTCATTTAATATAGTATCAGAGTCATGCCCTAGACTTAGTCATGTCAATAGAATCCTCAAATGTTGAACAAAGAACTCCAAAAGAAAAAAATGAGTCGAGGCTCCTCGAAGACATAGTAAAAAATGACTAAGACTCCAAAAGAAAAGGAGTCGAACCTCAATTAAGAGGAGGCTTACTTTGTTTGAGGCGAGGTGTTGGATGAAAGACCCAGATCGGTGACACAATCGCGCTTTCGAAGGCAGCGGACTAGCGATTGTGCGGCACTCACTTTCCAGCGACAAGTGAGCTTAAGCCAATTTGTTCTTGCGTCGCCTACGGCCAAACGACGTACGATCGAGCCTCTAGCCTCAGTTTTAAAAGAAGGTTTTAGAAAACAAGGAGAGAGAGAGAGATTTTAGAAAGAGAGATTTTGGAAAGAGATGTTATATAAGCAAGCAAGAGAAAGATAACAACGGCTTAGCATATATAACCTTGGGTAGGGAGAAGTTGACAACTAGTCATATCCCCCTATAGTACATTCTGAGCCATTTTAAGTCTGGCAGGCCTAGACATGATATTTTTGAGGCGTCATACGCCCTAGAATTAAAAAGGAAAAA
>NC_036652.1:4711794-4756346 GCF_002806865.2 Cucurbita pepo subsp. pepo
GATCGAGCCTCTAGCCTCGGTTTTAAAAGAAGGTTTTAGAAAACGAGGAGAGAGAGAGATTTTAGAAAGAGAGATTTTGGAAAGAGATGTTATATAAGCAAGCAAGAGAAAGATAACAACGGCTTAGCATATATAACCTTGGGTAGGGAGAAGTTGACAACTAGTCATATCCCCCTATAGTACATTCTGAGCCAAAGTCTGGCAGGCCTAGACATGATATTTTTGAGGCGTCATACGCCCTATAATTACAAAAGGAAAAACACTAGAATGAAAAGACATGACAAGGGTTGGCTTGTCATGGGCATGCGGCCATGGGCAACATGCCCTGGACGAGCATGACCGTGACAATCGGCTCATTTAGGGAATGATCATGAGTTTATAATCAAATAATACTATCTCCATTTGAGTGAGACCTTTTGGAGAATTCTAAAGCAAAGCCATGAGAGTTTATGCTCAAAATGAACCATATCATACATTATGGGAGTCATCTAATACCTCCCCTCATAAATAACTCAACCCCAAATAATTGCAATGAAATTATGATAAAAGAAACATAAAATCTAAAATATAACTTAATGTAACAAACTGAGACATTATGCTTAAAGGCCATCTTCATTTTTCTTAAATCTCCCATTTTTGTTTTGTTTTGTTTTGTTTTTTTTTTTTCAAAAATCTTTGTCTGGTGTATTTTAGGGAAGAGAGATGTTAGGGGAGAGATTGGAAATCTGTTACTATTAATCTTTTTTTTTTACATTGTTATGCCTCAATTCAAAAGTCAAATCCAAAAAATGTTAAAGCAGCTATTATGAAGACGGATTTGATGCTATTATGAGGACGGATTTAAAGAGTCAAAGACGTATGAAGAATCATCACAGAATACGACTTGGCAAAAGACAATAGAGGAACAATTTATAGCCTTGAAGCAAAATCAAACTTGAAAACTAGTGTTGGGATTAGGAGATGTCAAACTCATCTCTTCAAAGTGGGTTTACAAAATAAAGCGTGTCTCGAATGGATCAATCGAGAGATACATGGCTCGAATTGTAGCTCAATGAGTCTCAACAATATGGACTAAACTGTGATAAAACTTATGTTTAGTGGCAAAGATCACTACCATACGAGTCCCACTAGCACTTCGGTAAGTAAAGATTGGAAATTATGGCATATGGATGTGAAAAATGTTTTCTTACACAAAGTTGGACCGGAAGATCTACATGAACAAATAGAAATAATTTAAGAATGCAAGTGGAATCATGAGTCCGAACGTGAAAAGTTTGAAGCAACCTAACTTGGATGCGACTAGACAGATCCTGAGATATGTCAAAGATACAATCAACTACGATCTTTTGTACAAAAGAAGTGAAGACTACATGCTAGTTGTATATTGTATAAGAAAACTGCAAGCTAGTCCTATTGCCATCTAATGGCATCCCTCTGGAAATTAATACTAATAACCATATGAACATGTTCAAAACACAACACCACAAACTATAAACTAAAGTTTACCATTAATTAAAAAACACATGCTTACAACAAAGGAAAATCACATATTCACAATAAAAATGCTATTTCACCACTTTTTAGAACACGTAACTTATCAATGAAGGATTTGTAATTAGGATGGAGGGCTAGGAGCTCACTAGGGAGAAACTCGTATAGCCCCACAACTTGTAAACGTCCTTATTTTCGTTGCACAACTTTATTTGCATCGGAAAATAAAGGGTAGAGTATTATTAAATATAAAAATATTCAGCGAGCAATTTATGCTTTAATCATTTTTAAATCTTATGTCATATATACTATAACATGAACAAGTATTATTCTTATATGAATTTTATGTATCTAAATCATAGGCCCTTTTAGACAAGCATCTACGTTCTACAAGTTTACTCAAGTTTAACTTAAGATTCCAGTTCTATAACTTTATAGTTTCTCATCGTCTAACTTTGTCGGGGCTATTTTCCTTTTGGTTCTCATCATTCAACTCTTTGAAGTTCATCAATCATTTTAAGAATATCTCATAGTTTCAAGATAATTTGGTTAACTCTTTACTAGTCCACGCATTTACAATCGACCTATATATAATAGGTACTCAATAATAGGTACTCAATAGGCAACTCAACATAATTTAAACTCATAAACTCACAACAATATATGTTGGACTCCCAAATAAATTCATAAATTCATATTTAAGCTTAACCCACCAAAATAAGCTTAATATATCTAAATTCATCCAATTCAATCATGTTCCAAGTTTATATTAGATATAAATTCAATAATTATTCATAAATGTGTTTATATTTTAGTGATGCTTAACTGATCCAAATAGCTACATACAATACTCAATATCAATTCAATCATACTTCAAACATTGGATCATGTTATAAGTTTAGTTCGAATGAAAATTTCAAAAAGCTACTTGCCTCATTCAAAGATTCATTTTCTAACGAAATTAGCCTATATTTTGATCTAAATTCTTTCAAACCTCTTAAATAGGTCATAAAATAAGAGAATAGATTAGCACATACGAAATCAGCTCAAAAAAATGAAGAAAATGAGATCGAACCGTGCTAAGTAAACAAAACTGGTTCAATTGGACCGAATCGAGTTGGCCAAAACATGTCTACTTCTTCTCGTTGTCAAGTTCATTATGTGGACTATCGAAATCAAGTACCACCGAGATCATTACATACCAATTGCTATCTCGTTGTCAAGTTCCACCGAGACTCCCTAAATGGCTATAAGGTATTGTCTCATTGTGTGGACTTCATTGATCAAATAATGGCAAAAGGCTTGGAGGAATGGAGCACCAAGAAAGAGCCCATTGAGTTGTTTGGTGAGATTGGAAGTCTCTTTTTTAAAGTAATTTCAATTATTTTCTGTCCTTGGGACAGATGGGTGGCCCTCGCATAGCTGAGTTTGGGACAATGTATAAAGATGGGTCCTCCACCAAAAAGAATTTGAGAGAGATGTTTTGAAATAAATAGACCTTAAACACTTTGTGCTTTTTAATTCTTGTTGTTGTGAATAAAGCATACATTTGACGAGTAACTACGTACAAAAAGCATCAATAAATTTTCTAAACTTTCTCTCGAAGTTAAAACTGTTAAAGATCACGTATTTATTTAGATTGTTGTTAGTTAGTATTTGATTAAATCTCTTATAGTTAGGAGTTGATTTAGTTTTGATTTGATTTAGTTTTTTATTTGTTTACTATTTGTTACCAAATTTTCTACAGATTTTTAGATTGATTTTTTAAATATCTTTTTGTATTCTCTGTGTATATATAGAGCATTCTTGCTCTTCATAATATAATTTTTTTATCAACTATTCAATCACTCACTCTTTCACTAACAATTGATATCAGAGTTATCTTCTTAAGGGATCTGTGAGATCAAAATGGGAGGCGAATCAAATTTTTCAGCTGTTGCTCCACCCGTCTTCGATGGAGACAATTATCAAATGTGGGCAGTTCGTATGGAGACTTATTTGGAGGCTTTCAATCTTTGGGAAGTAATAGAAGAGTATTACAAGGTCCCTCCACTTCCAGCAAATCCTACCGTAGCACAAATCAAAGTACAGAAGGAAAAGAAGACAAGGAAATCAAAGGCAAAAGCTTGCCTATTGCCGCTGTATCTCAAATGATCTTCATGCGAATAATGTCCCTCAAAACAGCAAAGAAAATCTGAGATTATCTCAAGCCTGATTATGAAGGAGATGAGAGGATTCATGGAATGAAAGTTCTGAATTTGATTAGAGATTTCAAGTTGCAGAAGATGAAGGAGTCGGAGTCGGAGTCGGTGAAAGAGTACTCTAACAGACTTCTCAACATTGCCAACAAGGTGAGATTGCTCGGTTCTGTGTTAAATGATTTCAGAATCGTTGAAAAGCTGCTAGTCACTGTTCCAGAGAAGTTTGAAGCCACCATTACTACTCTAGAGAACACCAAAGACCTGTAAAAAATTTCTCTTACAGAGCTCTTGAATGCTTTACAAGCACAAGAGCAAAGGAGGTCTATGAGGCAAGAAGGGGTGATTGAAGATGCCTTACCTGTTAAGCAATAGCAGGTATAAAAACAAGAAAATTTTCAAAATTCAATCGACGAATGGAGATTCATCTGCCAATTATCAGAAGATAAAAGGAGGAGGTTTCAAAAAATCCTATCCACCTTGCCGCCATTGTGAGAAGAAAGGTCATCCACCATACAAGTGTTGGAGAAGACCTGACGCCAAATGCTCCAAATGCAATCAACTTGGACATGAAGCTGTGATCCGCAAAGTCAAAGAACAGGTGAAAGAAGTAGATGCATAGGTAGTTGATCAAGAAGAAGAAGATCAATTGGTTGTGGTCACTTGTTTCTCAGGCAAAGAATCAAGCGAAAGCTGGTTGATTGACAGTAGGTGTACAAACCATATGACATATGACAAGGAGTTTTTTGAGGAATTAAGAGACATTGAAGTCAAGAGAGTGAGGATTGGCAATGGTGAACACTTGGAAGTCAAAAGAAAAGGCACAATAGCTATAACAAGTTATGAAGGTACAAAATTTATTTCAGATGTTTTATTTGTACCTAAAATTGATCAAAATCTCTTAAGTGTTGGTCAGTTACTTGATAAAGGTTATAAAGTGTTGTTTGAGAATAAGCCGTGTTTGATCAAAGATGCTAGTGGCAAAGACTTGTTCAATGTCAAAATGAAAGGAAAAAGCTTTGCTCAAAATCCGATGGAGAAAGAGCAGATGGCCTTTATATCTAGAGCTAGTGCCACTGAGATTTGGCACAAAAGACTTGGACACTTTCATCATCGAGGTTTGCTTCAGATGCAGTCAAAGAAGTTGGTAGAAGGACTCGCTGACATTGATGATGAC
Organism: Cucurbita pepo subsp. pepo; assembly: GCF_002806865.2. NCBI lineage: Eukaryota > Viridiplantae > Streptophyta > Magnoliopsida > Cucurbitales > Cucurbitaceae > Cucurbita > Cucurbita pepo. The sequence goes on from NC_036652.1 coordinate 4,716,661, forward strand.
ATGTCTCCTTGTCGTGCTTGTAATTTTGGGAAACAACATAGGCAACTCTTTCCTAAACAGGCATGGAGAGCCTCGAAAAAACTGCAACTGGTTCATACTTGATAAGATAAGGAAATCAACTACAAGAAGAGTAAGATTCGGATTACCTTGTTGATCGAATATCTCAAGGCAAGAACACTTGATTGAGATTCGAATCACTCCACAAGCAAGATCGATCATGTCTAGCTTGAATGACTCTTGTTGATCAAATATCTCAAACACTTGTTTGAGATTCGAATCACTCCACAAGCAAGATTGATCATGTCGAGCTTGAATGATTCTACATGCAATCTAAACTACATAGAATTGCAAAGAAACTTAGCCATTGGCTAAAGAAAAGCACAAATGCTTCTTTTAATATATTTTCCAAGTCTACCTTACAAATACAACATACATGGCTTTATATAGCCTCAAAATGAAACTATTAAAGGCATTCCAAAAGTTGTAACATTCATACTTAATGGCCATAATTAGCCATTATGTAAATGTAACCTAAAGTAAATAAAATGTCTTAAAATACAATAACTCTAAATTACTCTAAATTGTAACCCACCCAAAATTTATAACAATCAAACTTCATTCTTCTTCAATGTAGCATGAGTTGAAACATCTTTTGATAATTTTGACAACCTTCTCTTCACATCTTCATTGAAGTATATTGTATGATTGATGTCTCTTGGTTCATATCAATACTGGTCTTTGTGGTCCTCAACAAACACCATCATTAAATGGTAATCTTTATTACATTATTTTTATTGATGATCTAACAAGAATGTGTTGGATCTTCTTTATGAAGCAAAAGTCAGAAGTTGCAGGTGTATTTTGGAAATTCAAAGCCAGAGTTGAGAATGAAAGTACATGCTTGATTCAGACGGTAAGATCAGATAATGGCAAGGAGTACACTTCACAAACTTTTAACAGGTTTTGTGAAGAGGCTGAAATTGAATATCAGTTGACAGCACCATACACTCATCAACAGAATGGCGTCAGTGAATAGAGGAATAGATTTATAATAGAGATGACGAGATGCATACTTCTTGAGAAGGATCTTCCAAAACGTTCTTGGGGAAAAGCAGCAAACACTGTTGTGTGCTTGCAAAATCGAATTTCAATAAAAGCTGTAAGGGACCAGACACCATTTGAAGTTTGGTATGGTTACAAACGTTCTTTAAAGTTCCTTAAAGTATTTGGGTGTCTTTGCTTCACTTACATTCCACAGGTCAAGCGTGATAAGCTTGACAAAAAGGCAGAAGCCGGCATCTTTGTTGGATATAGCACTATACTTATAGAGTTTTTCAACCACACACTAGTCGTGTTATTGTGAGCCAAAATTTTCTTTTTGCTGGAAATGAGCAATGGAATTGGGAAGAACTGACGAAGGTGAATAAGATTTCTAATGCACCAAACAATTTAATCTTTGGTAGCATGTTAGAAAAGTCTGAAGATGAACGACAAGAAGAGTAGATGCTTTGGTTGATGATGCACCTGTCAAAGGAGAAGCTTTCGGTGATCAAGAAAAACAAAACCTGGGAGTTGGTTGATCGACCTTTAAACAGAAAGATAATTGGAGTAAGATGGGTGTTCAGAAAAAAGCTTGGAGTTCACAGCATCTAAACAAGGAGAAGTGTTAAAGATTACGTATTTATTTAGATGGTTGTTAGTTAGTATCTGATTAAATATCTAGTTAGGAGTTTGATTTAGTTTTGATTTGATTTAGTTTTTGATTTATTTACTGATTTGTTACCAGATTTTCGGCAGATTTTCTAAATATCTTCTGTATTATTTATATATATATAGCGGTTCATAATATAATTTTCTTATCAACCTTTCCATCACTCCCTCCTTCACTAACAAAAACCACTAACAATTCTCCTAAAACACTGACTATTTCTTAACCTTATTTAAGTTAATAGCTATTTTTACCGACTCAAGCTTAATGATTCACATTCTCCTCCCTATTTTGCTTGAGATTCTTGACTTCAAACAACTCCGACATATTTGCAAAGCTTAACCGGCAAGGTCCTTGGTGAAAATATTTGCATGTTGGTCTATAGTGTCAGTGTTGCTTGGTTCCTAACCAACTCCATATTTTTCATAAGAAATTTTAATTCCACAACATGCATTTTAATTCCACTACATGCAATTTGTCCCAATTCTCTCTTTTGTGTATATACTTCTTCATCGTATTGCTTACTCTTTTGTCTTCCAACCTTCTAACCTTCTTTCTAGACATGCCTCTAGCCTTCTTTGATTGGGAGGACAAGTTTGATGTCCCATTTTTCTTACGTCCTCATGACCTTTCTTAATATGTCAACCATAGAGCATACTAAGAATTTCAAGAGATCAGACAATCTACACCAACGTCAATCTAATACCAGATTGTTGAAGACAACTCTTTGTAGAAAAAGCTCACACTATTTATTAACACAAATTAAAGAGATTACAAGACACTATGTACCAATAGGGTGGAGGGTTATTTATATCAGGAGAATCTATTACTAGAATATTTAAATTTTTTTCATAAAATATACGGATATTTTTGTTTTAAAATACCTAAATTATTTTACTAAAATAAATATCTCATATAATTATTGGGCTCAACCCTCGGAGTGATGATATTTTGACAATTTTCACTCGGGTAAGTTTCGCCATACAAATTAACAAAGAAGCATTTTATTGTTTTTAAATAAGTTAATATTATTCCTAGGTAATATTATGTTTATATAGTTATATTTTGTTGATATTTTTTTTTTATACTTATTAAATTGTTTTAAGAAAATATAAATTCAAAATTAATGACTGAAATTATACAATTTTACAATAGGCTCAACTTTAGTATAGCTAGGATTACCGGCGGGTCATTATCAGGCCATAACTCTTCAGATGATGATATGGAAGAAAAGAAAAAAAAGGAGCAAAAAGCAGTTTTTAGATGAGGCAGTCACTGCCCACCATCCATCGAAGATAAAGCAATGTCATCGTCTTTTAATCTTTGCTGGTAGCAGAGGCAGAGCAAAACAGAGGAGCAAGAAGAAGAAAACAGAGCAAATTAAACAAAGAAAACTATGGCACTTAGAATGTGGGCTTCTTCTACTGCTAATGCACTCAGACTTTCATCTGCATCTAAAACCCATCTCTCTTCTCCATTCTCTCTCTCCAGATGCTTTTCCACCGGTAATTTTTGCTCTTTTCTTCTTTGCCTGCAAACTGTTTGTGGAAATGCCTGTATGAAGTTGGATTTTGTTTTTTTTGCTGTTGGATCTCGTTTCCGTTCTGTAGTGTTGTTTGGTTGTTGAGTATGTTTAATTTGTTATCTGGGTATGATAAAAGAGGGGATTTTTCTGTTCTTAGTTGAATTTAAAGTATGTTGGTTGGGTTTGCAGTTTTGGATGGACTGAAGTATGCTTCTTCTCATGAGTGGGTGAAGCATGAGGGTGAGGTTGCTACTGTTGGCATCACTGACCATGCTCAGGTGCTTTCTCTTTTTTCCATCACTGAACGTCCATTAATGACGATCATCCTTTAAATTTTGTCTAATAGGTTTATGTTGTTAACTCCACTACTTTAATGCTGACATGATATGCTTTTACTATGAGGGTTGCATTGGTAATAGGTCAAATAATACACAATTTGTGTGAGATTTCACCACGGTTGGGGAGGAGAACGAAGCATTTTTTATAAAGGTGTGGAGACGGTCACGAGGCGGTGTGCTAGTAAGGACGCTGGGCTCCGAAGGGGGTGGATTGGAGAAGGGAACGAGTGTCAGCGAGGACGCTAGACCCCGAAGGGGAGTGGATTGTAAGATCCCACGTCGGTTGGGGAGGAGAACGAATCATTGTTTATAAGGGTGTGGAAACCTCCCCTAACAGACATGTTTTAAAAACCTTAAAGGGAGACCTGAGAGGAAAAGCCCAAAGAGAACAATATCTGCTAGCGGTGGACTTTGGATCTTACTATTAGCGTGTCTTGTTATCGTTAGACGTGTTAGTTGTTGGACCTTATTAGAACAAGATTGAAAAATTTGAGACCTATTAGAAACTTTCTCAAGACTAAATAGATACAATCCTAAAAGATTATGCCAGAGGAACTAAGCTTCTAATTGTATGTAAATTTTATTTGTGAGGTCCCAAATCGGTTGGAGAGGAGAACGAAGCATTCTTTATAAGGGTGTAGAAACTTCTCCCGCTGGGCTCCGAAGGGGGGTGGATTGCGAGATCCCACATCGGTTGGGGAGGTGAACGAAACATTCTTTATAAGGGTGTGGAAACCTCTCCCTAGCAAATACGTTTTAAAAACCTTGAAGGCAACCCCGAAAAGGAAAGCCGAAAAAGGACAATATCTACTGACAGGGGCTTGAGCCGTTACATTATTACTTGGGATGATGTTTAGATAAGAAATCTTGATAGTTACCATTCCTTTTGCTGCTACACACCCATGGAAACTGATTCAATCTTCTATTTTAGTAACTTTTACATTAATCCATTCTAGAAATTATGCATTTATCTTGATATTCAAACATGGGTTGGAAGCGTTTTGTTTGATGCATTTTCACAGGACCATCTAGGAGAAGTGGTGTTTGTGGATCTGCCAGAATCAGGTGGTTCAGTTTCTCAAGGTAAGAGCTTTGGAGCAGTGGAAAGTGTCAAAGCAACAAGTGATATCAACTCCCCAATCTCTGGTGAAATTGTTGAAGTTAACCCACAGCTTAAGGATTCTCCTGGTTTGGTAATTCCGAATCCCAAACTCTTTTTGTCAATTCTTTGGACTTTGCATTTGATCGGTTCGATTCTTAGATACTCGTGTTTCATTTTGGTTCATGTGCTTCTTTCGACGGTACTTAATCTAGTCTTTGTACGTCTGTTATTGTACAACTGGATATTTAACATCGGGATTAGGTTATTACATTCATAAAATTATAGGTTAGGAATCACGAATCTCCACGGTGGTATGATATTGTCCACTTTGAGCATAAGCTCTCATGGTTTTCGGGCTTCCCCAAAAGGCCTCGTACCAATGGAGATGTATTCCTTACTTATAAACCCACAATTATTCCCTAAATTAGCCAATGTGAGACTCCCTCCCAACAATTCTCAACAATCCTCCCCTCGAACAAAGTACACTATAAAGCCTCCCCTGAGGCCTATGGAGCCCTCGAACAAACAGTCTCCTCTTAATCAAGGCTCGACTTCTTTTTTCTGGAGTCCTCGAACAAAGCACCCTTTGTTGTACTTTGTTTGACACTTGAGTCACTTTTGACTACACCCCTTCGAGGCTCACAACTTCTTTGTTCGATATTTGAGGATTCTATTGACATGGCTAAGTAAAGGGCATAGCTCTGATACCATGTTAGGAATCATGAACCTCCACAACAGTATGATATTGTCCACTTTGAGCATAAGCTCTCGTGGTTTTGTTTTTTGGCTTCCCCAAAAGGTCTCATACCAATGGAGATGTATTCCTTATTTATAAACTCATGATCGCTCCCAACAATCCTCAACATTACAGAGACTAAAACGGACAGAAAAAATGTAGAAATGGTGATTTTAGCGTAAAGTTCGTATAGTATTGATTTGTTTACTTCCATGTTCATGAAATGAAGATCAATTCAAGTCCATATGAAGGGGGATGGATGATAAAAGTGAAGCCAAGCAATCCAGCTGAATTGGATTCGTTGTTTGGTCCAAAGGAATATACAAAGCATTGTGAGGAAGAAGATGCAGCCCACTAGAGCTGATGAGCAACAAGAGGTTAAGTTAATTCCTTTTCAAGCTGCTTGAATCATTGACATATCAGAAGCTATTTCTTGTGAGTTGAAATGTGTCCAAGCATCTGAACTACATTCATGTTCTTCAATGTTTATCCCACTTGCAATTACTTGCGTTTCTATTCCATAAATTTAGTTATTAGTTCTTGAATTTGCTGAATTTTATTGAATTAATAAGCCTTCCATCTCTAAACCCTTTAACAAATCGACCCCTCGTTTGTTTCATCGAATTGGTCATTTTGAGCCTCGTTATTTATCTGGATAAAAGGTTGTAGATCATTATTGTGTTCTGTAACCGATCAAGCCCACCGCTAGCAGATATTGTTCGCTTTAGCTTGTTACTTATCACTATCAGTCTTACGTTTTAAAACGCGTATGGTAGAGAGAGGTTTCCACACCCTTGTAAGAAATGTTTTGTTTCCCTCTTCAACCACGGTGAGATCTCACTGTGGTTGGAGAGGGAAACAAATCATTCCTCACAAGGGTGTGGAAATCTCTCCCTAGTAGACACGTTTTAAAATCGTGAGGCTGATGGTAATACGTAACGGACTAAAACAAAACAATATCTATTAGTAGTGGACTTGAGCGGCTACATGTTCAAACTCTATTTGATCTATCATTTTAATGTCCGGTTGTGCATTGGATCATACAATATGTGACCAAACTCATTTTTACTTTAGCCAAGTAACATACATGGTCTCCCTCGTTGATCTCGCATCTTTATGAACATAAATGAAATCTATATAAACAAAGACAAGTAGGTGATTATGAGATATATCCTTAGTTGACCATAAATTATGTTATGAGATTTAAATCGGATTCAAACACGTACAATTGTACTTACGTTTAATTTTTGTCACGAATCCACCACCGTATCATAACGAAAAAGTGATCGAAAAGTGGTTAGAATAAGGAGGAAGGAGGAGAAATTGCAAGAAAAATTGAAGAAGTAGCTTCGGAATATTCCTCGAACCCGAGCCTCAAGTTTGAAACCGAACCTCAAGGTGAACCTCAGCTTCAAATCAATCTAGACCTCCCGAACCTAAGCAAATCCACACCTACCGAAGAACCCATCAACATACGACCCATCGTACGAAGCCTACGCAAAGCTCGTCCCATCTACGAACCTGCCCCAATGGCTCATTCTCAATCCCACGTGCATATAGCCAACTCAACTGATTTATCACACATAGTAATCACGACATTCAAATAGTAGTGGTCTTAGTTTAAAAGAAAAGGTAGGGTCGTTACATCAAACATTGTTCACACATAAAATTCTAATAGTTCATTAGTTTAGCCTCTATGTCAAGTCTTCTACGGCCTTGTAGGTTCTTATTCAGCTTGATTTAGTTCGAAAAATAATAATAATAATCAAGCTATAGCTAAATATCTTATAGAGATTTCTTCACATAAAAGATATTTGTTTTTCTTTCTCTCTCGACTTCAATTTTCAATCGCTAAATGAACTTAATCGGATTTCGAATGAATGTTAAACTAGCTAAAATATAGGTATACTAACATTAAATGCTTCTGAAGAGTTAAAACTAGTAGAAAATGATCTGAGCACATTAGATTCAAGTTGGATTAGTAAAAAATCCGACCAGGAGACGTTATTCTTCAACCAATTTCTAATCGCTCAAATGAGATAAAAGGAAACAATTGTTGTAACTTAGAAAACTAAAGACATCTCAACCCAACTCCGACAACTTTTGTTTTTTTTTTCTTTTTAATTTTGAGTTATTACAATCTTAAATACAAACCTAATTTTCATTTGTACCGTTTGACCATTTATTACATATATATTTAAATTTGTTCAGATCACCCAACTTTAAAATTTATTGGTGACCGAAAAGTTTTCATTGTTCTTAAAAAAGTCGCACTCGACTCTGTTTAGCCCACACGTTAAAAAATCTCACCAAAAAACGAATCCACATTAGGGTCAGGGTAGCAAAACAATTTCTTGCCTCATTGGGCAGAAGCAGGGCATATAATATCTTTATCGAGAATACATCAAACTGAAAGATTTAACAAGATGTAACACGTAAACTTTTAAAAGCTTAGGTACGATAATGTACCAATCTAAAATTTCAGAGACTGACTACACTTATTGTTTAAGCTAATATGAACATATATTCCTTGGTATATAAAGTTCTAGATCCACCAATCGCTCGATCTAAGCTATTCTTCCCCTTAGACTTGTCCCATTCGATCAAGTCGGGCTCGATTTCATGCAACTTTTGCATGAAAATTCTGTAAGTTGTAGCAGAATTAACAAGGCTTTCATCTCTAGCATGCAATTGAGATGATTTATTTATATAAACGTTATATATATGTATATATGATCTCTTTTGATTTCAACGTTTATGAGTCTCTTACAACTCTTGCAAGGCAGTTGTCTGTAGGCCTTGGCAACGGCAGATAATTCTCTGGGCAATTTGGATTTACTCTCTCAAGTCTGCACAAGAACAACACAAAAATCAAGTTTTTAATGATTTTTTTGGTTTAATTTTGACATAAATGAAGAACAAGAACACTGCTTTGAAGAACACCTGAAGCCACCATGGATGAAATAGTGAAGAAAAATGGCAATTTCAAGCTTGGAAAGATCAATTCCAGGGCATAGCCTCATTCCTGCTCCAAAAGGAATGAATGATCCAGCTCTTCGTTTTGGATTCTGAAACCAAAAACAAAAATATAAGACGTTTAATTCATCGAATCGAATGTAAAACCCGACTCGATATCTTGTTTTGAAGAAAGATATTGTTGTCCTCTTTCGGGTTTCCTGTCAAGTTTTTTAAATTTTTAAAACGCGTTTGCTAAGGAGAGGTTTCTACACTCTTATAAAGAATGTTTCATTCTCTTTCCAACTAATGTGGGATCTCACAATCCACCGAGTGTCCTCACTGGCACTCGTTTCCTTCTCCAATCGATGTGGGACCCTCCAATCCACCCCCGTTGGAGACCAGTGTCCTTACTGGCACACCACCTCGTGTCCAACTCCCTCGCTGGTACATCGCCCGGTGTCTAACTCTGATACCATTTGTAACAGCCCAAGTCCACTGCTAGGAGATATTGTCCTAATTGAGTTTTCTCTTTCGACCTCCCCTCGAAGGTTTTTCAAATGCGCTAGGGAGAGGCTTCCACACCTTTACAAAGAATGTTCCGTTCTCCTCTTCAACCGATGTGGGATCTCACCATCCACCCCCTGGGGCCCAGTGTCCTTGTTGGCACACCACCTCATGTCCACCCCATTTTGGGACTCAACCTCCTCACTGTCACATCATCTAGTATCTAGCTCCGATACCATTTGTAACTGCTAAGCCCACTACTAGCAAATATTGTCCTCTTTGGGCTTTCTCTTTCGGGTTTCCCCTCAAAGTTTTTAAAACGCATCTGCTAGGAGAGATTTACACACCCTTATAAAGAATATTTCATTCTCCTCCCCAATCGATTTGAGATCTCACAACTAACGAGGCTAGTGACCAGTAACCCTACTTTTTTGTAGTAACGTACAACTAAATGGGGTGAATGAAGGGAATATGTATGTATTAGGAGAGTAGTATAAATCCCATCTACTTACATCCCATCTAGAGGGGTCGAATTTTTCGGGGTTCTCGTAGATTTCAGGATCCATATGAACCGCTCTCGTCCAAACAAGGATTTTCCATCCTTTCGGAATGGTGTAGCCTACAAAATAATCACCATGGTTAATCAAAATGCAAAGAAAAGAGTTATTTTGATCTATGAAATGAAATACAAATTATGTAACCCTACACGAACCATTTAAGTTAACGTCACTTCTCGTCTCTCTCGATAGTGTGAAGGCCAAACTCGTTTTCCTCAATGTCTCATCGATCACCTAATTAAGCCACAAAAAAAACATGTTATTATAGTGTGTTCCAGATAAATCTCGAAAAATAATAATATTTAAACAAAACAAAAATCAACCTTAGAAAGATACTCCATTTGTTTGATTTCCTTCATGGTCAAGCCTCTGTGTCGTTCATTAGCTGGCCTTGCGTTCACAATTTGCTCTTGCTCAGCCTGCACAACAAGTCATCTTTAAATAATGAACTCAATCTAACCTAAAATAGATTTACCACTCAAATTCAACATATATTTTAAAAAATTACCTTCCAAACAGTTAAAAATTATATTATAGCATTAATTTTTATTTATTTAAACTCGATTCAACCCGGTATAAGTTAATAACCCAACCAAACTCATACGGGTTAGATTAGGTTGATCGAGTTTTTCAAGTCACCAAGTTTCTTAAACACCCTTAACAAAAACCATAAAGAACCAGACATCAGGTGAGAATACCGATTCACTCGTAAAAATCGAATCTTTCTCATACGGGTTAGATTAGATTGATCGAGTTTTTCGAGTCACCAAGTTTCTTAAACACCCTTTAACAAAAACCATAAAGAACCAGACATCAAGTGAGAATACTGGTTCGCTCGTAAAAATCGAATCTTTATGTGGTTATTAAACGAGGGTTGAAAACGTAGGAAGAAGAAACGAACCTTAGCTTTGCGAAGGGTTTCGGGATTTTCGGAGAGAAACATGATAGCCCTCATGATACTATGAGCAGAGGTTTCATGGCCAGCAAAGAAGAAACCAATCAATAGATCAATAATGCAGCCATCATCCAAGCCATGGCCTTCTTCATCTTTAACTTCTAACAGCAAATCAGTCATGTCTTTTTTTCTGTTTTCTTCCACTTTGTTCTTCAAATTCTCCCTCTTCTCCTTTAGAACACTTTCGAAGATCCTTATCAACTCGTTTCTTGCCTGAAATTTACATTACAAAAAAAAAAAAACCCATAAGAATTTTATTATTCCTCGATTATAAACTGGTCGACGTGGGACGTGGGACTTTCATCCCGACATTTGAAGATTCTCTATTGACATGGCTAAGTTTAGGACATGAATACACGACTCTCCACAATGGTATGTTATTGTCCATTTTGAGCCTAAGTTCTTATGGCTTGCTTTGGGCTTCCCCAAAGGCCTCATACAAATGAAGTTAGTATTCCTCACTTGTAAAAACATGATCCTTCCTTAAATTAGCCGATGTGGGACTTCTATCATCCAACACCTCCCCTTAATCGAGGCTTGGTTCCTTTTCCTGACTCCAAATACTTTTGGAGTTCTTTGTTCGATATTTGAGGATTTACCAATCTATTGGCACGACTAAGTTTAGAGCATGACTCTAATACCATGTTAGACGAACACGACTCTCCACAATGGTATGATATTGTCAACTTTGAGCCTAAGCTCTTAAAAAAAAAATTCAAAAATATTCTTAATGGAAACCATTAGTACTTATCTTTAAATAATTTTTTTAAGACTTTTTTCAAAGTTTTGGAATATGTTTTAAAGTAATCAAAATTTAATAATATTTTTATTAATTTATCTGAAAAAACTCAAAATTAAAAATAAATTATTATTATTTTATTTACTTTATAATAAATACAAATTCATTTGAATGTCATGAGTCAGATTTTCCGGCTTTTCGTTATTAAATTAAATTTTCATGTTTAAGATGCGTTACGTTTTCATACTCATTTATAAATTTAATATTAAATAAAATAATACAATTTTACACGTAATAAAATACTCTATAAAATTTTGTGTTAAATCAAAATAAAATAAATAAGTCTACGTGGAAATTAATTTTAATCCTTACTTTAATCTTTAAACCCTTAATTCCACCTCCTTGTGTAAGACTATGAATGTTCCTCAAATAAATGAAAAAAAAAATAGTATATAAAACCAAAATCTATTTTTTAACATAAAATTATATTTCTTTCACGCTTCCGTTTTAAAACGTGTCTACTAGAGAAAAGTTTCTACACTATAAAGGGTGTTTCGGGTGTTTCGTTCTCCTCCCCAACCAACGTGGGATATTACATTACGTATCGCCGTCAGCCTCACGGTTTTAAAACACGTCTACTAGGGAGAGATTTCTACACTTTTATAAAGGTTTCATTCTCATTCCCAACCAACGTGGGATCTCACAATCCACCCCCCTTTAGAGCCCAGAGTCCTCGCGCTGACACTCATTCCTTTCCCCGATTGATTGTACATCATCCCGTGTATGGCTTTGGTATCATTTGTAATAGTCCAATATCACAGCTAGCAGATATTGTCTGTTTTGGCCCGTTACGTATCACTGTTAATCTCACGGTTCTAAAACACGTCTGCTATAGAGAGATTTTCACACCTTTAAACAGGTTGTTTCGTTCTTATTCTCAACCTACGTGGGATCTCACAATCCACCCCCCTTTAGAGCCCAGCGTCCTCGCTGACACTCATTCCTTTCCCAGATTGATTGCACATCATCCCGTGTATGGCTTTGATACCATTTCTAACAGCCCAATATCACAACTAGTAGATATTGTCCGTTTTGGCCCATTACGTATCGCTGTTAGCCTCATGATTTTAAAACACGTCTAATAGGGAGAGATTTTCACACTCTTATAAATAGTGTTTCGTTCTCCTCCCTAACCGATGTGAGATGTCACATTAGCATAGCTCTATTAGCATCGTGTATATATCATCGATTAGAAGGTTAGAATCGATGGTTTGAATCTCTCAACTTGACCCAACTCCCATATAGTTAGTGTTTTGATCTTTTAGTTTTTTTTTTTTTTTTTTTTTTTTTAAAGGTTGAAAGTTCGATCTTGTACGAAGTTACCTTGAGAGCTCGGCTGAAGGTAGTTCCGGGAATATCGACGGCGGAGGACATGAACCCCAAGTGGAAATCAGTGTAGAGCTTCTCCATCTTATCTATAAACGCCGCCGTATTAGCTCCGATGAAGATATGCAACAGAATCTTAAACGCCATCGTTTTCATCTCCGACAAGAACTCGACCGGCTTCTTCATGGTGGCCCACTCCTCTAGGCACGTGATCACAATCCCCTCCACGTGACCTATGTAGATGGACAGCGCATCGTTGCCGCTGATTAGGGAGGCGATGAGGCGGCGTATACGGCGGTGCTCAGGCCTGGAGACGGTGTTGAGAGCCTTGCTTCCGGTGAGAATTCTGGTGGCTTTTGAGTAACCGAAGGCGAACTGTTCGTCGTTCATTAGCACGTGCCGGCACACTTCCGGCACGCATACGATCACGCTTGGGCTCCCGAATAAGTATGTCTTGTACATCCCTATTTTCCCATACCTGAAATTTCATCCAATTTTTTTAAAATTAAATTAAATTTTAATTCCTTTTTTACTATGTTTTTTAATTTAATATTGGATCAATAGTGATAAAAATAAATAAATAAATAAATAAATAAATAAACCCCACAATATAGAAAATTTTATTGACCTTAAAAAAAATTAAATAGACTAAAAAAAACCCAATGGACCTAACTCAATTAATTAAATTAAATTAAAATTAAAAAAATAAAAATTTTATGAATTTAATTTGTTTATATATTCAAACTCAATCAACTAAACCGAGAAATTGGGTTAAATTAAAAAAAAATTATGAATTTAGTTCGTCCATACATTCCAACTCAATCAATGGAACCTAATTCGTACTGAGATTAAATTTTAAAAAAAAAATTAAAAAAACAGAGTATTTTATTGGTTCATAAATTCTTCTAAAACTAGATTGGAGTCCACGGACATTTTTACTATTATATATTTATTTTATTATTTATTCTTCCGTTAACTATAAAAAATGATTTTAATTAATATTATTCACTCCATTTTAATTACATATTTAAAAATAAATAAAAAAAATAATTGAATAAATGAATCAAATAATCAAAATCAACCCAACCCATAAAATTTTGGGTCGGAATAAGTTCATTATTTGATAAAAGTTGTTTGAAAATTGGGTTGATGATATAGTTGACCAATCCCGCCTAATAAAAATATATTAAATTAAAATTTTTAAATAAATAGAAAAAACTTCGAAAATTGAAAGAAATTAAGAAGAATTTGGGATCCAAAGACTCCGGCGAGAGGGAGAGAGAGAGAATTACTTCGAGGCAAAGTGATGAATGAAGGAATCGGGTCGACCCGATCGGAAAGCTTGAAGAAAGGGGAGAAGAGTTCCGACGAGCGGCCAGCCCATATCGCCGGGAGGGAGATTGTAACGGCCGCCGTGTCGGGTGACAAACCGCCATTGATTAAGGTTTCTGAGAATCACAAACACAAAAATGTATGCACCGACCAAAGCTCCGACCAGCCATACCCAAACCTCCATTTTTTCTTCTTTTTTTTCTTTTTTTTTTTTTTTTGGGAGCTGAGAATAAAATGGATCCGAAAAGCATTTATAATAATCTGTTTTTTCTCAGCTTCCTTCTACCAACTCCCTCTTTTGTCTACTTTCGTCATTTCCTTTTATTTTATTTTTTTAATTAATTAATTGTTGTTGTTGGTGGCTTAGTTTTAATTTATTTATTATTTTGGATTTAATTAAGACTAAATTATATTGAAAGTACAAGATCTGGTCTTTTTTAATTATTTATTTATTTATTTATTTATTTATTTAATCAAAGAAAAATGCAATTACATCATTTTTAACACCTAAGAAATTAAATATTATCTATTTAATTCTTTCATTCAACTAAATATAAAAATAAACAATTCTAAAAATTTTTTTTTTTTTATTTCTAATAAAATCTTAAACTTTAAAGCTTATATTTTTACAAAGGTTTTCTTATATTACCTTTTGGTTGCTTCGAATGTCTTGGTTACATTCATATGTGATGAGAGAACTCACATCGGTTGGAGAAGGGAAACGAAACATTTTTTATAAAAGTTTAGAAATCTCTCCTTAACATACATGTTTTAAAACTATGAGGCTCATGGCGATACGTAACAGGCTAAAACGGACGATATTTGTTAAAGGTAAGCTGTTAGAGTGATATTAAAGCTAAACACCAGACGGTGTGCTAGCAAGAACGTTGAGCCCCCTAGAGAGTAAATTGAAAAACACCACATTGTTTACATGCTTTAAAACCATGAGACAGTCAATGCAGACAACATCATATCGGATATAGCAAGTTTGGGCGGGCTCCACTCGAATAATCTCATTCTTTTGTTTTTTTTTTTTTTATTTATTAATGATCATTTGTTAATTTACCTAACTCATACAATATTAAAATGTAAAATGTTCATATAATTGGACTATATTATTTATATATATATATATATATATATATATATGTTCCGAAAGGTAGTCAGAGCCAGCCTATTTTTCGTTAAACAGGCAGGCAGGCAGGCATGAGAGACAGAAACTGCAGAAAAATAGTGTGGAAAACTAGTCAGAATTGTGCTTGCCATCCAATTCGTGACGCGGATGATCCGCCGAATCCATTGCTAACTTCACCATGATCGATTAGGTGAAACGCTTCCGCAAAGTTTGTTTGTTCATACAGGCAGCTTGCTTACCGTAGTCAAAATTATGCCTATATATATATATATATATATATATATATATATATATTTAGTTTTTTTGGATGATTTTTCATGGAATATTTTTCAAATTTATTTAATTTTTACCATTTAATTTTTCCAACATGTATAAGGTCAACTAGTTAAAATAAACTAAAATAAAAGTCAACGAATTAAATTAAACTCAAGCAATATATTTATCCATTTATTTCCCGACATAAAATTTTTAACATTTCTTATTTAAAATTTAAAATTTTTTGAAAATTTTATTGATTTCACACATGCAAATAAAATTATTAAATTTTGAACGTGGATTCCATTATTTAAGCTTGACATTTTCTTCCTCCCACCTACTTCCATTAATGAATTAGCTTGTAATTTAAGTTTTTTTTTACCAAAAATAAATAAATAAACGAACAATACATAAATATATTATAAATTAATTTATGTTTAGAGAGGTCGAGTCCAAGTTCCGCAAGCGCTAACTTTGAACCAGACAGAGAATTTATGTTTTGAACGAAAAATGGTGAATTGATTTCTCCCCCATTGAGTAAATAGAGTCGAGGTTCAAAATTATATTTTTCTCGTTTCAATTCAATTTTTCAAAAAATTTCGAAAAACCCAATTCCCACAAGCTTCCCGTAAAAAAATTTATGCCCTGATTCCGGTAACAATAAATGAAAATTTTCACTTAGATAAAGATTGAAAAAGATGACAAGGACTGAGGCAGAAAAGGGTTTCCCATCTCTACGTTGCTGCTCTGTAGATATCTCTATTTATGTGTTAAAATTTTCAAGACGAGGATTAACGTAGTCAATTTCTAAAAGTATATCGATCTCATTAGACGTTTTAAAAATAGTGACTAAAACGAACTCGAATTGAAATTACAGTGATCAAAGTAAATATTTTGAATATATATACGTAAACAGACGAATTGAATATCAAAGTCAACTGTACTTAACTTGTAAATATAGCTCAATAATTATTGTCGTATACTATTTTCTTAGTAAAAAAAATGTTAATAAATTATTTATTGCTTTATTTTTTGGTGGTTTTAATTGTTTTTCACTTATTATATTTAATAAGAAAAAGAAAAAAGAATAATATTTGTGTTCTTGGATAATAAAAAAGAATAATTTTTTTTTATTTCTTAATGAAATTGACAACGAAGATCCATCTTTGTCAAGCAATACCTACTCAAGATTTCTCTTTTATATTATTTTTCCCCACTTTTGGTTTTAGATAATTAAATGAAAAGAAAATACGATTAATTACGTCTTAAACAAGAAATTAATATTTTTTTCAAAATCTTATGGCCTCGTAGTAACAGTTCAAGCCCACTACTAATAGATATTGTCCGTTTTGGCCCATTACGTAGCGTCGTCAACCTCGAAATTTTAAAACGCATCTTGTAAGGAGAGATTTTCACACCCTTATAAGGAATAGTTCGTTCCCCTCTCCAGTCGATGTGGGGTCTCACTAACTTTATATCTAAATATTGTTACTGTATAGAAAGATCTTAGCTGGTTCATGGGTCGAGCCAATAGGGTGTTCCTCTTAAGCAAGTCCCGAAAGGACTTGACTTGGTTGATCCGTGATTTATATTTCATCTTTCGTTTCCTTTTCATTTGTTTCATTAATATATACATCGATCAATTCCCGATTCTTTCTTTTTTTATTGATTCTTTTCCAATCGAGATGCATGGATTCATGAATCTATCATGTGTCGATATCAGTAATTATTAAGATGTTCAAAAGATCGATGAGCCGTGTGAAACTGAAAGCGTTAAGTTATCTACAAAAATAAATAATAAAAAGAATTAAAGGGGGAGAAGGAGAAGTCTTTACCTACCACATATCCAAATCATGATTAAGTTAATTTAAAATTGAATTAATAATTGGGTAAAGATGATTAGTGGTACTAATTGGAAGTTTATGGAAATAGTCATAAAAAGGATTAAATTATTAATTAATTTAAACTCTAATGTGCTTTCTTTACGTGCATTCATTGTTCTTCCATTTCTTCAACCAAACGCCTTTAGATTTAGTCTTTTCAATTTTTTTTTTTTTTTTTTTTATATATTTGAAATTTGAGAATTAGTTTTCTCAAAGATTATGCA
Organism: Cucurbita pepo subsp. pepo; assembly: GCF_002806865.2. Taxonomy (NCBI): domain Eukaryota; kingdom Viridiplantae; phylum Streptophyta; class Magnoliopsida; order Cucurbitales; family Cucurbitaceae; genus Cucurbita; species Cucurbita pepo. Next base: position 4,733,998 of record NC_036652.1, read on the forward strand.
AAATTATAAGAACCCTTTTACTAATTAAAAAAATTACACTTTTGTTCGTAACGGTTGGATTCAGTTGTATTTAGATCCTTGAATTTTTAAACTCGACATTTGAACGTTTGAAGCTTGAAAAAAATGGTTTAGTTAGTCCGTGGCTAGTGTAGTCGTCTTGTGTTTGCTCATCTCCCTCGATTTAAGATCGAGTGGGAGAAGAGAGTAGTAGACAATGATAATACGCAATGAAATCGATAGCATTTAGTAAGAGAGATGTCATGCTATCGTTCAAAATAGTAGAGGAATACAAGGAAATTACATTAATGACAATGTATGTCATGGTCTACATATTTGAATTTGTGACGTTTGAGTACAGGAATGAACCGAAACCACAACTAAAAGAGAGTGATTTTGAGAATATGATAGTTAAATATGCTTTTTTTTGGAGCAAAATTATGTTGGGCGTTGGTCTGTGTGGATAGTTTTCACTCTTTAAAATAAGAAATAAGTAACGTGACTATGTCACAGGAGAATGTCAAGATCATATCATGTGAGATCCACATTAGTTGGAGAGAAGAACGAAACAGTCCTTATAAGGGTGTGAAAATCTCTCCCTAGTCAACGCGTTTTAAGAATTGTGAGACTGACGGCGATACGTAATGAGCCAAAACGGACAATATCTACTAACGGAGGGCTTAAGTTGTTACACATCAGGTGTCGAACTCAGATTTTGAATCCTGATTGGTGATACGTAAGGAGTCAAAACGGACAATATCATCAGTTGTCAAACTCAAAGTCCGAATCCTAATCTAAATTTTGAACGTGAGACGTTGCAAAGTTGTTTGTTAGTGAGAGTCGGTTACCAAATTTTGTATGTGTATATCATATTCATAAAGTCATTAAAATAGGGAGATGGTGACACTTGGGGAACTACTCCATTAAAGTTCAACCTTCATATTTTGGCTGTTTTCTCTTCTTTTTCTTCGATGAACAATGAACACAAGACAACAAATTAGAGAATGTCAAGAAAGTGTCCAAATTTAGGAGGAATTAATGATGTTTTAAAGAATAAATTTAAAGACGATTACGTACATTTTTATAGTCAACTTTCTTGGCTCGTTTTGGATTCAGTTGGTTTAGTTTGTCCATTTTTTACACTTTTGGAAGTATTTTCGATCCAATTAAGATTAGAAAACGGCATTGTTTTGGACAATTTATAATATTTAACACGGTTTAGAATTTTTTTTAGAATAATTTAATGATGTTGACTCATAGATAGATTTAAAGCTCAATTTTATGAATGGATAGATATGGATCATGTGAAGCTGAATCTAAGAATAGTTGGCTAAAGCACGTTTAGAATAGCACCAAATTGAGTCTGAAATTGTAAGGGAGTTTATTGATGGAACGTCTTCAGCCTAGGTTGGACGAGTTGTTTGGCGCATGAATAATGTGTAACGTATGACTTATTTACGTGTTATTATTTATGATATGATATGCTAATAAACTTTTGTGATGCATGTACTTCCTATTTATTGATTCTTGTTTGTTAAACATGAATGATTCCACGAATATGTATATATGTCTCATAGGAACTTGTGTGTATCATCTCATTGAACCATAATTCTTAACGCGGGACCTCGTACATTTTTTTACAATTGAGCGTGTGCTAACTCATAGTCATACCTAGCAGCACGTACACAAGTCTGCTTAATGGATTCATGTGTGTGTGGACAGAGAAGTATTATGCATCCAATCCTACTTAAAAAAAAAAAAAAATGAACAGTTATGAAAAATAAATCACACTAGTCATAAAACATGTTGCATGAAGTTTTATTTTCAGACCCACCAACGGTGGGATCACTAGTTGAGTATTTTTAAATATTCATCCTTTGTCCGTCATTTTTCCCGACAAAAGCAAAGATCGCACTAAGGAGGTCATGTACAAATGTTTTTCTTTTATATCGATTATAGTTTTACCATGTTTTCAAGGTTAATGAACGTTTAAGTCCATGACGATTTTATAGATGAAATGTTTTCAAAGCTATTCTGTTTTTAAAGAAAAAGTAATCTCCTTACATTAAGAATCTACTCGACCAATAAACCTAATCAATATTGCATACAAACAAGCCTAATCAATTCATATTATAAACGAGCATTAAATTTGAACAACTTGCAGGAGAAGAGAATATATCAATTACGATAAGTTATGCTCATATTGACTAATTTAATAGATCATATATATACCACTCTCCAATTTTCTTATGAACACAGACGAATGTCAACTTTTATTATATTAGTCACCAAAGTCTAGAATAAAAAGCAACGAGCACTGAAAATAGAATGAAATATGATAGATGATATATTATTATACATAATGTTGACTAACGAACCATTTAAAAAAATAGTTGGAAATCTTAAAAGCATGTATGATAACGTCATGTTGGGTAGAATGAAGAAAAATGGCATACCAAAACATTATTGTAGCTTCAATATGTGCATAAAAGATTTGACATTTTCTTAGTCAAACACTTGTTCATTTAGGCATTTCATCAAACACCTTACATAACATGGGATTTCACAACTTTCATTATATATATAATAATAATCATACCACTTGGATAGTTCTTCAAACCCATCTTCCAAAAATTTAAATTAATCAAAATTTTGTTTTTTTTAAGTATTGAAAGGCTAACAGACATATAATATCGATCTAACAGGACATACCAAACATATATCATCGATCAACAGGACATACTAAACATATATCATCGATCAACAGGATATATCAGACATATATCATCGATCAACCGGACATAAGAAAACTCAAGATAATAATTTAAAAAAAAAAACAAGGATTTATTTGGGAGCTACCAACAGTTCTTGTGGATTTTAAGTTAGCAATGGATATGATATCATCACAGCTACAAATGGAGGATAAGGTGGGATTATAATACTTACTTGAAACTAAAAATGCTTGATTTTCAAGGCCTGTGGTCAGTGTTGGGATGTTTCAAGTGTGGGGTTCAACAATTCTTTTATATGATGCTCGACTCTCTTGCGAACGGAACTGGAAGGTAAGCGTTCGATCACCTCGGATCCGAAAGAAAATATCAGAGCCTTCCTTGCTGTCTTCAAATCGATGCCACGAGCCTGAAAATAGAAGAGTTGGGTTTCCTCCAGGTCACTTATAGCAGCTCCATGCGAACACTTGACATCATCGGCAATGATTTGAAGATTCGGTTTGACGTTCACAGTCGCTCGAGGTTCCAGAAGAAGACTCCTTGTTAGTTGTCCTGCGTCTGTTTGCTGTGCATATCTGGAAAATTCAAGTTCTTGGATTAACCAGTGAAAATTAGTGACAACAGAATGATCTTATTAGTTAGCAAGATGAGAATGAAAAGAGTGATGTAAAGCACTAAATGAAACACGAGAAACGAACGGCAAAGACGGTCATTTTCCCGAAATAATAAAGTTTTGCCTTAGTTAATTATGAATGTAATAGCTCAAGACTACCGCTAGCAAATATTGTCCTCTTTGGGTTTTCCCTTCTAAGCTTCCCCTCAAGGTTTTAAAATGCATATGCTAGAAAGAGGTTTCCACACCCTTGTAAAGAATGTTCCGTTCTTCTCCCTAACCGATGTGGGATCTCACAATCCACCCTCCTCCAGAGCCCAGCGTCCTCGCTGACACTCATTCTCCTCTCCAATCGATGTGGGATCTCCCACATAGGTTGGGGAAGAGAACGAATCATTCTTTATAAGGGTGTGGAAACCTCTCCCTAGCAGACGTGTTTTAAAACCTTGAGAAAAAGTCCAAAGAAGACAATATCTGCTAGTTGTGGGTTTGGGCTGTTACAATGAAGATGCATTCAACCAGTACTTGCAGCAACCAAGAAAACGTTTACGATATTAGTCATCATCTCATCTTAAACCACAAGAAAATTTAAAATTATGTGAAAGGTAAACCAGTTTCTCCATCAACATTCATAGTAGAACTATCCCTTCAAGAAAGAGCCTTATCTTTTCTTCTTGGCATATCTATGTTTGTTTTCTATATTCATATTTGATTGATAAGTAATTGTGTGAGATCCCACATCGGGTGGGGAGGAAAACGAATCATTTTTTATAAGGATGTGGAAGCTTCTTACTAGCAGACACGTTTTAAAAACCTTGAGGGAAAGTCTGAGAGGGAAAACCCAAAAAGGACAATATCTGCTAGCAATAGACTTGGGTTGTTACAAGTGGTATCAGAGCCAGACACCGAGCGATGTGCAAGCGAGGAGGCTAAGCCCTGAAGGGGAGTGGACACGATACAGTGTGTTCCAGCAAGGACGTTGGGCCCCAAAGGGGGTGGAGTGAGGGGTCCCACATCGATAGGAGAAGGGAACGAATGCTAGCGAGGACGCTGGACCCTGAAGGGGGGAGGATTGTGAGATCCCACATCGGTTGGGGAGGAGAACGAAACATTCTTTATAAGGGTGTGAAAACCACCCCTAGCAGATGCGTTTTAAAAACCTTAAGGGGAAACCCGAGAGGGAGCGGTAGACTTGGGCGGTTACAAATTGACACATTTTTTTAATCATGAAGTGACTTAGAACTGCAAGGATTGTAATTATACGACGATGAGAACTTGTGTTAAGAAATCCGATCTATGATTAACGAGTCTACGAAAGAGAAAGAAAGAAGTACCTGTTGACCTTTACGTTACCATCAAATACAGCTTGACCTTGGGGATTGGCGACGATACATTTATGAAGTTGTCGAGAATATCCTCGGGGGTGGTCGAGCACTAGGCTACTGTGTAGATCTTGTGTTTGATTGCCAACTGATAAGTGCAGCGTTGATAATACTGTCGTAGTCTCTGGTCCCAATTGCTGGATATGGACATTGTGTCGACTCAATCTTCCGCCAGTGCTAATCTCCACAAGCTCGTAAGCACTGGTTGATTCCTGTGATAGTTTCAGATAATTATTTTTGTGCACGCTCAACCTTTCGAGCACCAAAGTCGAGTATAAGACATGAAAAATGAGAGCAAATAATGATGAAACCATGTAGCATCAAGACGGTTAAAGAGCATCGGTAAATCTATTTTTCTTGATTATCTCATACCATTTAACAGCCAAAGCCCACCGCTAGCAGATATTGTCCGCTTTTGTCTATTACGTATCGCTGTTAGCCTCAGAGTTTTAAAACATGTCTGCTAGGGAGAAGTTTCCACACTTTTATAAGAAATGTTTTGTTCCCAATCTCACAATCCCTTTCCCCTCTCCAACCAAGGTGAGATCTCAAAATTCATCTTCTTTGGGCGTCCAGCGTCTTCATTGGCACACGGCTCGGTGTCTGTTTCCACACATTTATAAGAAAGTGACAGCTGCTAGAGAACCAACTGAATCCAATCTTGAATCCAATCTTGTTACACGACTGAAGTTTGATCCACCACTTTAAGGAAAGCGATGGGACCATCTACCTATTTTTACACACAAGAAACAACACATGGCAGACAAGAGGTGTCAAAAACATGAGCTTGACTATATGGATTGCTACCTTGCGGTGTATGTATTTTCACTTGTTTGAAGGAGAAAAAACTCGGGTTTAAGGGGGAGGAATGTACATATAAACTAAGCGACGTCCAACAGCAGCCTCAGCTTGAAAGAAGGTGAGAGGCCCTAAGACTCAAAGCTACATGCCCGAAACCATACGTTACATGTAACGGCCCAAGTACACTGCTATCAAATATTGTTCTCTTTGGGCGTTCCCTTCCGGACTTCCCAAAACGCGTATACTAGAGAGAGGTTTCTACATTCTTATAAATAATGTTTTGTTCTCCTCCCCAACTGATGTGAGATCTCACAATCCACCCAAAGGCCCAGCGTCCTAGTTGGCACTCGTTCCAACCAATGTGGGATCTCACATTAGATACGTAGACTCGAGAAAAATCAGCAACTAATACAATTGAAAGACCTATATCTTCAACATAACATAGTATAACTACCGGCTGGAACTTGATATGAGCATAGGTTACTTTTAAAAGATGCTTCCAAAAGAAAAACCTACATAGGACCATCAAAGTGAATCCAACATCGGGAAGTACCCATCATAATACTCGTGATTTTTCTCTGTATTGTCATAACTCTCCATACAATTCTCTATTTAGTTCATAAATTCTCTATTTAGTTCATAAATTCTCTATTTAGTTCATAACCGTTGATGGTTCATATTCTCATTTATTTTAGTTATTAACTCTCGTTTAGTTCATAACCATTTTGCTTTCATATTATCATTTATTTTGGTTATTAACTCTCTTTTCGTTCATAAACATTTTGTTTCATATTCTCATATATTTGGTTCAGATATGAGAATTAGTATTGCTATGCCTATATAAAGGCTTGTCTAGCATTGTTTTGAGAATTTCTCTCTCCAAACCAAGTAAGTCTTTGTGTCTTTGTGTTTAATTTCTGTTTGTGAGTGTGTGAGTGCGATCAATTTTGCTTCCGCTTCCACTACAATAATTTGGTATCATAACATTTTGGTTGTGGCATTACGGCACAATAATTGGGTATCAGATCATTTTTCGTTGTGGCCTTTCCGCACAACATTCTCCACATTCCAAGCTCAAATACCAACAAATTTAACTAAGGTAGTTCAAGTCTCAGCTCAGAAAGCTTAATAACTGACAAAATTGTCTCATATGGATGAAGCTATGAGCATAATGTAAAGAACAGAGCAGCTGACCAACAAAGTTAGATAATGAACAAAGAGAGTACCTGCTGAACAGAAGTCCATTTGATATGAGCAGCATTCAAAGACTGATTCTGAATATAAGAATGTTTAACCCTTCCTTCACTTCCAATCACCACATCCAAAACAGGATTTGCCCAATAAGACCTACCCTGATCCCCACTCAAGAACTCTTCAATGATTTCAATCTCCCCACCATTTTCCACCATAACCAACACTCTAGGATTCGAAATAGCCAATTCATTCGACCCCTCCTCGCCCCCATGAATCGAAAAGTACCTCAAATGGATTGGATTCTCCACTTTACACCCCGCCGGGACATACACCACCGTCAAATCTGGAGCTCCAACGCCATTAATGGCCCAAAACAAGTCCCCCACGAACTTCCGATCAACAAAATCAGATACCCTCTTCGCAATACTTTCAGAAGGGAGATTAATCAAGCTACCCACGTAAACCCCATTTGGCAATTCAGTCAAATTGGAAACCGATTTGACAAAATGACCATCAACAATTACAACATTGGTGAATTGGTTTTCTAAAGGGATGCTCGATAGGTCAGAAGATTGCGGGGGATTCGAGATTGGGTGGATTTGGGACTGTTTTATGAAAGAAACATCGGTGAAACGAAAGGGTTCGTCTCTGCGAGAGGGCCATGGAGTGGAAAGAAGAGATTCCGATGAAGATTCTCTGAGTTTGTGGAGGGGAAAGGGTGATGAAGAAGAAGGGAGTGAGTCTTCGAGAGTTTCGGCGAGTTGAAGAACAAAGGGGTCGGAGAGTGTCGGCGGGAAAGTTTGAAGGGAGGCTCTGGTGGTGGTGGCGACGGAATTGAATTTGAGTTTGCGTTTTGAAGAAGAAGTGGGAAATGAGGGAGACGGCGGCGTTGGTAGCCTGCCGATATGGGGAGTAAATGTGAAGGTCGCCATGGAAGAAGCTTGTTTGTGCGTAGAAGAATGGACGTCACATGATCGATTTGATGCTAATCACTTAGCTTCCGTCTTGATTTGGGCCTTTGGGCTGTCATTCATACATACATACATACATACATACATACATACATACATACATACATACATACATACCGTTCCTAATATTCTCGTGCCACATGGTCCCAATTATTGTGTCGTAATGCCACAACCTCAATGCTTTGATACCTCTTGTTGTACCTTAATGCCACAACCAAAATGTTCTGATACCAAATTGTTAGGGTGGAAGCCGAAGTAAAATTAATCGCACTCACACACCCACAAACATAAATTAAACAAAGACACACAAAGATTTACGTGATTTGGAGAGAAGAAATTCATTCCCTTCCATGGGTGGTAGTTAATCACTATAACCAAAGTGTTTCAAGTGTATCTCTCAGACCCTCTAAATACAAAGTCTCTCAGAAAAGTTCCTCCCATTCGCCTCTTGGAAAATATAAAATGACCCATTTTAACTCGGGTGTTTCGATAGTCATACACACGATCATAATAGCCTAAGTCCACCGGTAAAAGATATTGTCCCCTTTTGTTCGTTACGTATCGTCGTCAGCCTCACGGTTTTAAAAGGGTCACTAGGGAGAGATTTTCACACTCTTATAAGGACTGCTTCGTTCTCCTCTCCAACTTAGATGGGGTCTAACAATCCACCTCCTCTGAGAGGGCCCGGTGGAAAAAGAAAAAAGAACAAATCGAGTGTTCATATGTTGAAATAGAACAAAACAAAAGGAACTTAAAAAAATTTGATTTCAAATTGAGTGTTCATATGTTGAAATAGAACAAAGCATTACTTGTACTTTAGAACAATAATTTGACATCGAGACCAATCAAGGTCGAATTAGGAACAAATCGATGGTTAGAGTTTGAGTAATGTTTCGAAACTCTTAAACTTGTCTTGATAAATGGGAGTATGTATCAGTACAGTTTATGGTTATGAGTTGGTATGAATAAGATCAAGCTCATGTCTGAGAGCGATTAGGAGATCTCCAACTATGCTTTAGTTTGAACTTGTTCGGATGAGAGCAATGAATGACATAGTCATATGATAGTTGACATGTACGAAGGTCACTCCCTCCTTGATGATGACGATGTTATGAGGTCTATTAGGGTACCACCAACTAATTCTTAATAGATAATTTGTCTAGATTAATAGTGCACTTATTGTATGATGAGATTATACGTTGAAACCACGATGAAGGCGCACCTCGAGTGCATATAATATATAGGTTGATGACTAACACAATTACTAGTAACGAGTTAATCAAATTATCCAAGGACCCTCAGATATGCTCAATGATATAGATGAATGAGAACGGTGGAACGAAGGAAGCTCTAATAACTAGAAGATGAGAAGCTAGGAAGTTAAAACATTATAACTATATAAGTTGAGCTTGTATAAACTAGTAGAACCGAGATGCTAGTCTAGGAGAGCCTATGACTTAGATACATGTCACCGAGGTATGTGATAAGATTTATTAATGGTATAACTGACATACAACTTAAGATCAAATTACGAGTCTAGAAGTAAACTACTTACTGGGTATTTAATACTCGTTCATGGTATATTAACTAAGTTGTGCAGCCAAGACGAGGGAGATAAACTATGATGTCAAATGATAAGGAACCAATCCGAAGAAAAGTTCTGCTATCAAATGAACCCAAGGAAAAACTCTTATACCAAATTATGAGGAATAACTACAACGTAAGTAAGATTCAGATTATTTTGTTGATCAAATATCTCAACCTAAAAATAATTGTTTGAGATTCGAATCACTCTGCAAACAAAATTAATTATTTCAAGCTCGAATGATTCTAAACATGCAACCTAAACTACATAGAATTGCAAAAAAAAACTTTATATAGCCTCAAAAGAAAATTCTCAATCGAGACATTTCCCGAGTTCTTAACCTTCATAATTTATGATCATAATTAGTCAGGTGTAAATCAAGATTCTAATCTTCCATCATAAATTTGTATGGTTGAGATATCTTCGTTCATATAAGAGGGAGTGTACGAGTTGTGGAGCTATAGGGATCGAGATAGATGCAAGTCTCGATTTTTTTCTCTCAGTCGTTTTGCTATACATGTTTTGATGCTATTTGTTGACGGTGTCTCTAGTGTCTTTGCACAAACACTTGCAACTTTAAGTTGAAATCTATCTCTTTTGAACATTTTAAAATTGATCGAACTTTTCGAATCATTTTAAAATTAGCGTACGTAGTAGCTAAATGTGGCTCGAGATCACCATGGACTACAAACGAAAAACTCTTATTAATACTTATACTTTTATAGAATATATGACACTCGTTTTATTCCTGAATCGAAGACCGACATTAAAAGGCGTTGGCTTCGGGACCCCATCGAAATTTTCGACCTTGCATCGACAAAAGTCTAGATGATCTTTGTTGTCATTTTTCTTTATAAGCAATTTGGATACCGGTTTAGATGTGTTGAATATGGTGGTATGCAACCACCAATTTGATTGAGATTGTCTTCAAACTCAATGTCGTTGCCTGTATAGTTCGAGTACTCGTACGGCGACCACGGTATCGTTGAACCCGAATAATATAACCGAGGAAAGCATATAGACATAGCTCCTTGCATTTCAGTATAATCCTGCTACAAAGCCAAGAAATAAATGTCTGAGCAAGTCAATTAGAAACATCTCAACCAAGTTTTTGTTGAACAACTTTCATACCTTGGATGAGTCGAGGATCAAATCAGGTGAGATCCATACTTTTTCTCGATTTGTCTCCATAATCGACATGTTACACCAAGACATCATGTTCGTGTCATAGGAACTCGTCATCGGGCTCGACAAACGACTCTCGTCTGTGAGAAAATTGGTCTGAGACGAATCGTCTTTTGAAATATTTGAAAATTCATTCGAAACGACTAGTTTCGTTGACGTAGAATCTTCACTATCTCGACCGTTCCCAACAACATTACCCTTCGGTTCTCGAGGATTATCATTCTTTTTCACAATACGACACAAAGCAAAAGCGCCCTAAAAAACACAGATGATCACACACAAACACCAACACAAAGTTAGTTCTTAGCACATATGCATCATGTCATTGCTTCATAGGTAATATATACCTTAAAATTAGGAGTTCCATGAGAGAACTCGTCGCAAAGTCGATACTCGTGCATGACCCAATCCATTCGATCACCTGACGGTGCTCGGCCGCGATGAAAAACGAGTGTCTTTCGGTATCCCATCACAGAAAATTGGCAGTTGATCTTCTTGTCTTTTCCAGTGGCTTTCCAGTAGCCAGCTTTGGTAGCTCTATTCGTTCTCGATCCATTCGGGTATTTTCGATCTCGGGGACAGAAGAAAAACCACTCCATATCTCGTTTGGGAAGAAAAGATTTCTCTGTAACATAGTAACACAATGTTACAACAACAAAATCATGAACAGAACATGCCAAAACAGAAAGAAGTTCTTCCATTGGTACATAAAAAATATTTGTCATTAATATAATAAATTGTGAGATCTCACATGTTGAAGAGGGAAACAAAACATTCCTTATAAGGATGCACAAACTTCTCCTTAACATACGTGTTTTAGAATAGTGAGGCTGACGATGATATATAACGGACTAAAGCATACAATATCTGCTAGTGGTGGGCTTAGGCTATTACAGATGGTATCAGAGTCAGACACTGGATAGTGTGTCAACGAGAACGTTGGACCCCCAAAGGGTGGATTGTGTCTCCACACCACATTTCTTATAAATGTACGGAAAATTCTCCCGAACAGACGTGTGTTAAAATAGTGAGATTGACGACGATACGTAACGAGCTAAAGCAGACAATATCTGCTAGTGGTGGGTTTGTGCTGCCACAAATGATAATCAGAGTCAGATAGTGGATGGTGTGTCAACGAGGACGTTGGACCCCTAACGGGGTGGATTGTGTCTCCACACCACATTTCTTATAAGGGTATGAAAATCTCTCCCTAACAGACGCATTTTAAAACCCTGAGACTAACGGCAATACGTAACAGGGCTAAAGCAGACAATATCTATTAGTGATGGGCTTGGACTGTTAGAAATGATTTGAAAGCCAAACACCGAGCGATGTGCCAACAAGGACATTAGACTCCCAAGGGGGTGGATTGTGTCTCCACACCATATTCCTTAAAAGGGTTTGGAAATCTCTTCCTAATGGGCATATTTTAAAACGGTAAAGCTGAGTGCGATACGTAACAGACTAAAGCAAACAATATCTAATAACTGTGGGCTTAAACTATTACAAATAGTATCAAAGCTAGACACCGAGCGGTGTGCCAACGAGGACGTTGGACCCCCAAGGAGGTGAATTGTGTCTCCACACCACATGCCTAACATACGCATTTTAAAACCGTGAGACTGACGACAATACAATACGTAACGAGCTAAAACAAACCATATCTGCTAGCAGTGAACTTGGACGGTTACATCTAACGCTTCAGTTACTTTTATTCTAAAGCTCCACTTTATGAAGAATCCAAACATCAACAGTAACAAAGAACAAAGAACAGAGAATTTGAAGATTCATTTAGAACCAAAACAAGAAGCAAAAAGATACCTGGAAGCTCCCAAGGATCAAATTTGTACAAATCAATGACAGGAATCACTTCAAGCTCAATTGGAAGTCCTTCAACTTTCCTTTTGAGATAATAACCCACCAATTCTTCATCTCTTGGGTGAAATCTGAACCCTGGTGGAAGCGAACCACTCCCCATTCTTTACCCACTTCAAATAAATGTGGAAGATCCGATGCTTTTTTGGTCGAAAACAGAGTGAAATTTCAACAGGCTGCTGCTGATGCACCTGTTTAGTTCAAGAATCATTGTCTGTTCTTAACTTTCTGGGTTTTGAATTAACCAAATCCCCAAGATTTTGAAGAAATTTGATGGGGTTTGTGAGAAAAACAGGAAAGTTTTGAACTTTGAAATGGTTTTAAAAGAGATTGAAAGAAATCTGTGTTGTTTTAGGAGTGTAAAAACAGGGGAAGTAGTGGGGCTTATAAATAGATAGCCATTGGTAAGGCAACAAGCAGTCTATTGATACACCGAAAGTTTGAGATGGCTTGTCCAAAGTGCACCCAAAATTCCTATGTCTTAGGCCCCACTCTCATCTAAACTCCCACCCATTTCACACTCATTCGAGTTTCGAGTTTTTTAAATTTGGTCCGCTAGGAGGGTTCCACACCCTTATAAGGAATGTTTCGTTCTACTCTCCACTTTTATATGAGATCTCACAATCCACCCCCTTAAGGGTCCAACGTCCTTGTTGGTGCACTGCTCGTTGTCTGGCTCTGATACCATTTGTAACAGCTCAAGCCTACCGCTACCAGATATTGTTTGCATTGGCTTGTAACGTATTGTCGTCAGCCTCACTGTTTTAAAACGCGTTTGCTAGGAAGAAGTTTCTACACCGTTATAAGGAATGTTTCGTTCCCCTCTCCAACTGATATGAGATCTCACCAAAAAGAAATCAAGAGACAAATGAAACATCCAAACATTGCATGTCATGGTGAAGATGTGATTGCCTTATGTGGGATAGATTTATGACACTTTTGAATATTTTGTTCACCGAACATCATTTGTTAATGTATGAACTAATGCATTTCGTGCTTTACGAGTAAGAAGAAAATCTTAGATTCGTTCGATCTTACAAAAATGTTTAAGGTGTTCGATAAAAAATAAAAAAAACTATTTCATTGCAATGGTATACTCGGTTGAGGATATTGGGAGGGAGGGAGTCCCACCTTGGCTAATTTAGTGGAAGATCATTGTTGGGAGCTAAGAATACTATTTTCATTGGCATAAAGCCTCTAACTTAGTCATGTCAAGAGTTTATACTCAAAGTGAACAATATTATATCATTGTGGAGATCAGTGATTCCTAAGGTATCAGAATGCCCTTAACTTAATCATGTCAATAGAATTCTCAAATGTCGAACAAAGAAGTTGTGAGCCTCGAAAGATGGCCTGGGGAAGTGGTCAATCGAGAGGAAGAAACAAAACCCACAATTTTTCTTGAATGAGCCATTGAATTGGGACAAAGAAACCGTCATTTTGTTCGTTCGATCGATCAAATGAGCTTGAGTTTAAATTATATCACTCGTTTTCATATTCAAATTTGAGTTAGAGATGAAGAGAGAGTGATATCATCCGAACCTCACACTAAAATGGGTATTGCTGCACCGTTAAGTATATGACGAACGCGGTTTAAAGTAAACATTGATATACCGTTAAATATATGAAAGAGAAATTAGACGACGAAAATAGTGTGAACGTATAAATTTCAAATCTTAAGTTTCATAATTTTTATAGTTCTTTTGAGAGGTTCTGTACTTGCGGTGTAAGTTCAATCCATATCATAATGAGTCGGACAAACTACCTTTGCCTTATCTTTTTCTTTCCAACCTTTTGAAGCCTTGCCATTTGTAGGGCCCCATTTCCTCCCAAAAGCCAAAGTGTTCAACATATATATATATATAGCGGGGCGGGGAAGTAGGCGAGAACAAGGACGGGGAATATAATTTCATCCCCGACCCCATCTTCATTCTCTGTCTAAATGGGAATCCCCTCCCTATTCAGGACGAGTTTCTGCAGGGTCCCGACCTTGCAGGTAAAATTGATATCTCTACGTGTGTGAGATCCCACATTGGTTGGTGAGGGGAACAAAGTATTCGTTATAAGTGTGTGAAAACCTCTCCTAACATACGCGTTTTAAAACCTTGAGGGGAAGTCAAGAAGGGAAAGTCTAAAGAGAACAATATCGGTTAGTGGTGAGCTTAGGCTATTAAATGGTGTCAGAGTCAGGCACTAAACGATGTGCTAGCGAAGAGTGGTTGGAGGGGTAAACATTTTAAGAGTGAGACGGGAAGCCCCACAGGTTTACCAACTAATACCTACCAATAAGAAAAATATAAACTAATTAAATATTGATAATAAAATAAAATATACTACTAATCAAATCATAAACGAAAGAATATTAACGGATTACGAATATCTAAGATATATTTCATAACTAATATATTCTCCAAATATTATATCTCAAGGAAACAAAGCATTCTAAGAGTGAGCCTTGACGGGAAGCCCTAAAGGGAAAGTCCAAAGAGGATAATATCCGCTAGCGATGAACTTGAGCTGTTACAACCTACATTCTATGTGACATGGTCAAGTTACCTACTTCAAACTTCTAAAGAGTACACGAGCTCTTCCAACATGTTTTGTCCTCACTCACATGCATCCCAAGAAAAATATTAGTTTATGATATAAATACGAAAACTTGCTTTTTAGGAGTTAATTATTTTGGTATTTAATCAACCCTACTTTTACATATTAGAATAATGGGTAAAAAAAATAATGGAAAGTTGAAGCCTTTATGGGGCATTAATTAGAATAATTTTAGAATAATGTTTAAAAGAATAATATATGGTTTTATTATACATTATGAACTTTATAATAAATTTATATAATATGGTTGAATACCTTGCTTCCTATATGCAAAAAGCATGGAAATGTCATTTTTATGGTCTAATATAATCATAAAAGGACATCCCACTAATGCTTTTCTAATACAAATTGGTTCTAACTTTTTTTAATGGGTCACTAACCCATTCTTATAAGACTATGAATAAAGTATAATAAAGGTCAAATATTATAGAAATGGTAATAAAAATAAATAAAATATTTGTTGTTAAGGAAAATTGTTGGTCGGTGGAAATTCAAGACCTTTGGGTTTCTTTCCGAACTTAGTCGAGGTCAAGATGGTTCGGGGTTCAGGCGCATCGAGCTCAAACTCTTTCTCTGACCCTTTTATTACGTGACCGTAATATTTTGTTACGTTTCACTGCAAAAACTCCCTTAGCGCCCTAACACTTCTAGGAAGTAGCATCGATCAAGTTATTTGTAATTTTAACTCTGTAACTGGTTTGGTTGTTATAAAATATATATACGAATATAGAATCGATAGAACTTATTGAATAGGACCCACTCGAATTTGCACCTTGGCAACCTTTGACAGCTAAGAATCGCTTTCCGGGCTAAATCGATGGTAATTGCTTTCCTATCAAAATCGATGGTGATCGGTTACCACTATCAGGTAGATTGAATAAGAAGATTGGGCTAGCTGATGTATTCCGGAAAAAGGAGAGAATACAGAGCTTGAAACTAACGCATTAAACTATGCGTATATCAGAGACAGAGACCTACGCTTCATTCTCGTTCTTTCTATCATCTTTTGGTTAGTTTTAAAAAATATATTTTCGCTTACGATACAATTAGCCGAACCCATGAACCAACTCAATCTATAAAATTTTCATTTATTTGAACCCAACTCAACTCAAGTCAGTTCATAACCCAACTCAATATCGTACCGATTAGGTTGAGTTGTTCGAGTTTTTTGAGTAATCGAAGTTTTTTTTATAGGCATTCCCACTACCATCGCCTTTTGTCAGTAATCTCGAGATAGTTAAAATAAATAATGGATGAGACCATACCTTCTTTATAAATAGATAAGCTAAATCTCAAGAGTATTATATATTTTTTTTAGAGACGTTATGTCTAGTTCAACAATATGTGAGACAGTAAGACTATTTTAGACCTAAATGTTATTTGTCTACCGAGAGAAGCTAGGAAGGGCCCTTAACCCCTTCAGTTTCCTATTGAACGGGAAAGAAATAACTGACAGGATTTAAAGGATTTCAATGAGTTTAAGACTGAGATTCGACACCGGTATGGAAACTTCATGCATATTGTGTATTCATATATATCAAAATACATTCATGTTATGATTAATACGGATGCATACACTACGATGTTATAATACAGTATTATGTAAAACTATGATATTATACACGTTCCCTTTCTTTCGTGATATATCGATAGTGTGAATGTACGCTAATTGAAGGCCAAATATACGAGTCTACTTGGGGTCTAGTACAAGTACATAGGTCGTGTGTAAAGAAGTAATACATATCCAATTTTTTAAATTTACCAACTTTGTCTCCAATTTTTTAATTTTTTAAAATTCATTATTCCACTTTAACTTTAAAATTTATATCTATATTTAATTATTCAATTAATTTTTAAAAAATTAAAATATAATAATATTATTAAACTATGATTTAAAATTTAAAATTTTCATTTCACAATAATAATACAATATATTTAATGTATAGGACATGTTCCCGACATTAATATAAAAAATTATAAAAAATATATATCCACTCTATTAATATGGATTAGGGAACAATAAAATAATATATTTTATGGACAAAATTTGGCAGTTGATCCAATAATAATTATAATTTAATTTTGGTGACATTTTTTTGGAATTAAATACATGTAACGCAGCCACCTTATTGGAATAAAACACATGATTATAATGTTTTATTTTTATAATGATTTTGGGACATGTTTTAATTATTAGTCAAAAACAATCTTTGACTTGATCAAATCTTGACATTTTATTTGTAACGATTTGAATGAAAGTTGTCTGAGTTTATCTCGTTTGTTCGGTATATTTTTTCATAGCTAAGAAAATAAATATTTGATTGTAGAGATGTCCACGGGTCGAGAGGGGACACTTTCTCCATCTCTGCTCCTATTTCAATACCCGTTTATTTAAGTGGGGCGGGAGTGTGGGGGGAAATTGGAGTAGAAACAACATGGAAAATATAATCTCGGTTCTCCGTTCCCAACTTCGATTCTGTTTAACTAATGGGGGAAATTTATTTTTCCGTTGGGATTCTCCACCTCGTTCAATCTATTTTGTTGATCGAATATTTCAAGGCAAAAACGCTTATTTGAGATTCGAATTACTCTACAAACAAAATCGATCAAGGCAAATTTCAATGATTCAGATATGTAACACAAACTACATAAAATTATAAACAAACTTAACCCTTCGCTAAAAGAAAACGTTAATGTTCTTTTGCTACATTTTCAAGTCTATCTTACAAGGACAGACAACGTAAATGAATTTATATAGGCTCAAAAGAAAACACTGGACTTCTGCTGAGACATTTCAAGAGTTGTAACTTTCATATTTTACCATCATAATTAGTAGTTATTTAATGAAACACCATAACTCTAGATTATCATCGACTCAAAATTTGTAACCATACAAGAATAAATGAAATCTGATTCTTGTTTAATGTGACATAAATTTCGACTTGAATTTATCTTAGGCAAAAATTGTGAGGATGATGGTGATGCATAACAGGCCAAAACAGACAATATCTATGGGTATGTTTTATTCAAGATTTATTATATCTTAATTATTCAATTTTGTATGTGAGGGGTATTTTTGTCCATTAAATATTTAGAAAATTTATCGATTTAAAAAAAAAAAAAGATTTAGTCATCTATTACCTAAAAAATAATTAATTTTCATAAATATCTTAGACTTGGACCAAGGCCCAACGAAACGGCCCAAACCCTAGATAGACTTTGGGTCCAAGGCCCAACGAAACGGCCCAAACCCTAGATAGACTTTGGGCCCAGCCCATTCAGAAAAGGAAAAATAAAAATAAAAAAAATAAAAAAGCGTAAGAAACAGAAAGAAAATTAATAAATCTCTGT
The DNA here is from genome assembly GCF_002806865.2 of Cucurbita pepo subsp. pepo. NCBI lineage: Eukaryota > Viridiplantae > Streptophyta > Magnoliopsida > Cucurbitales > Cucurbitaceae > Cucurbita > Cucurbita pepo. The sequence goes on from NC_036652.1 coordinate 4,752,288, forward strand.
CTACTTCTCTAGTCTCTCCCCAGCTTCTCTCCGTTCGCTCCTTCCCGTCAAGGTTTGTTCATGATTGAATGCGTTCTGTTCTTTTCAAGATTTTTCGGGTTACAATTGTTGCAATCATGATTCCATGTTTGTTTGTTTCGTTTGGTTCATTCCTCCTCACAGTTCCTGATGTTTCCCTACTAAGATTCTAGCGATTTTCTTCTTTTGGGCATCGCGGGATTGAATTCAGCACTTTTCTTCGGATGGTAGGAAATCGGTGTATCTAAACTTGTATTATGTTTATGTTAAACTGTTAATGTTGCAATCAGTTTGAATTTCAATTTTAATTGTATAGACCGGATCAAACAAGCTCATTTGATTTTCTATCTATTTGCGATGGGATGAAAAGAACTAGCTAGGTTTCGTGTTCATTACCATCATAATTGTTTAATTTTGTCTTTCTTCCTCAGTGAAAGTGGATTTTTTTGTTGTGTAAGGTACTTTTCAACTCGTTATCTTCTAGCAATTTTTAGAAGTTGTATCGTTGGATTAGCTGTTAGCAAGGTAAGGTGACCGAGGTTGATTGAACACATAGCTTGTTATGGACCCCTCTATTATGAAGCTTCTGGAGGATGACGAGGTTTTTGTTTCTTTTAGTGCTTGTGTGCAAACGTTTATCCTAGGACTGAGGGGATATCATTTGTAAACTTTTGCTGTGTTGGATGTTCAATTGTGGACAGGATGAAACAATGCATTCGGGTGCAGCTGTGGAGGCTTTTCAGGCTGCCTTGAATAGAGACATAGAAGGTGATGTTCCGGCTGTTTCCCAGGCTCCTGAGTCAGATGCAGGTATACTTCATCCTAAACTTAGAAGTTTTCTTAGAAGTTTTAAGTTTTAGTCATAGATCTTGTGTTACATAATTTTGTATCGAGTATGGTCTCATTTTTCGGGATAAATAATAAGCGATTGAAATTGGTAGAGATCATATTGAAATGTGCTGCTATAGAAGCATGTTTTCTATAAAAGCATTTTTCTGTGTTTTTAATGGTTTGCAGGCTTTAAATCTATTTTACCTGGATATCAATTTGTTTCTTGTTACATACACGTATGATGCCTGTTCTGTAGTGTATTAATTTAAGTGAACAAATTGCTATTTCACCATTAAAATGAGTTGGATGTTGAATCAACTTGAAAACGCCCACTTTAGTATTGTTTTTGTGGCAACTAAATATATTTATAGTTTCGGCGTGAAGATATTCTTACCTTTTTGTATTCTTAGTTCTTGCTTCATTGTCATAACTTCGCCTCCATCTTTTTCTTGAATCTTTTGTGATGATTTCACTGTGTAACACCGATTTTGAAATGTGGGAATTTCAGGTTCCCATAATTCATTTCCACACACCTTCTTATCATGAGCTTTTCTTCTGGCTTTTCAAATTATTTGATCTTGAAACAGACAGTCATATCTTGTTCAAACTGCACTTTTGTCCCCTTGCAGACGATGAAAATGTTCTGTAACTATGTAGAAAAAAATGTGTTCAAAAGCAAGCATAAAATTTTTCGTGTAGTGGCTCATGGATGTTTGGATTGAAATATGGAATAGTTGATTTGATGTTGTGTCAAAATGCAGCTTTCCCTCGAGGGAGCAATGGTCCATCTAGCCTCTCGTTACAAGCTAGTCAAAACGAAAAGACTGAATCTCATGCACAACAAGATCAAAATTTTCGTCCGAAGCAAGAACAACATTCATCTCTGATGGAACTAGAGCGATGTTCATCATTACCTGAAAATCAGCAGCAACATAATGCTGCTCCCCTCCAAGCTTCAAAGAATCAACCCCAAGCAGATCGTGAACAAGGGGACGCAGAGCAAGTTTCTGCTCAGTTTTCTCAAACAGCAGGGCTGCAAGGTTCTGAAAAAGCTCCAATCCTTGTGAATGATTCAAACAGAATGCAGAATCGGGACAATGAATCTCAATACCTGAAGTTACAAAAGATGAGTAATCAGCAGACAATGGTCTCAGAACAGGCAAATAACCCATTAAATCGTAGTAAACAGGTACCCTTTGCCTCGTTGATGCCTGTATTGATGCCTCAGCTTGATAAAGACAGAGCCATGCAGCTTCAGACTTTATTTAACCGATTGAAGGTAAGTACGCGAATAAAAGCACATTCTGTTATTGCCTATAACTGTGCAGTATATGTGAAATGTAGGTTAGATGTAATGAATCCGCCCTAAGCAAAGGACTAACCAGATAAGTAACAGGGTTGTTTACCACATTGATTTTTGGCATTTCATATTCCTCCATAAAATGCATGGTTTAAATCAATTTCTCTGTTACAGAAAATGAAGTGATCAATATATGTCTATGGTAATTACCCTTAGAATATACTCTCTACTTAGGGTCTTATTCGTGTGACAGTGTCTTTCTCCCTTCAATCATATTAAATTCTGACGTAATGCGTTAAAGAAGTGGTTGGATGGTTCATGATTGAATAGGTTGTCTCATATACTTTGAACTTGTATTGTAGAGGAATGAAATGAACAAAGATGATTTTATACGTCTCATGAGGGGTGTTGTGGGTGATCAGATGCTCAGATTAGCAGTTTGTCAAGTACAAGCACAGGTCAGCAGTTAATTGATTTCTTGTAATGAAGTTTGTCATGAAATTTTATTATGTTTTTATTGATTACTTTAAATCAGTCTGTTCGTGAATTATGGTTACCTTCCTCAGGTTCCAGTCTTAACCTTTTTCATTTACAGCCTCCACCTTCAGTCAGGCAACTTTCTCCAAGAATGCCATCTATGGGCCCTGGTGCACCAAATTTCTCTGACCCACGGCCATTTTCACAACTTCATCAGAAAGGCATGAATTCTCCTGCTGTTCAATCATATATGCCCTCTTCAGCATCCCAAGGGCGGGGTAGTTCAGGCTATCCTGCCATGGACAAAAATATGCAATCTCTACGAGAAGTAGAACAGCGAACAGATGGTAATGCAAATCAATTGACTTCATCCAGTTCAGGCACCATCCAGGAAAGGGAACGCTCCTCAATTCCTGTTCCAGGACTCGAGAAGCAGCAGCTACACTTTCAACAGAAATCTTTCCCCATGTATGGAAACAGTGGTAATTATCACCCGTATACTGGGTCAAATATAAATACCTCTTCGTTATCTCTTAAACCCCAACCCCATGAGGGTCAAGCGAAGCAAATTTCCCAGCAGGCTCCCAATTTTGATAGGCAAGTTTCTATAAATGATCCGAAGCGAGTCCAGGGTGGAAATGTTTCACACTTACGTAATAACTTAACTTCACAGCCAAGTCCCTGGAAGTCTTCAACAAGTAAAGAGCAGAACACAGGCCCTCTATCTTCAATGAGTTACATTAAACAAGAACCTTCTGATCAGGTTTCTGAGCAGAACAAAACCCAACATTCAAATTTGCAGGGATTGTCTTCTATTCCTAGCATGCAGGCTGAACAAGTTAACACAACCCCTGGAATTGCGAAGGACCCTTTTGAAAAGCAAACTTCTAAAGTAGCTTTTCCTACATCAAACAATGTTATGCCTCAATCATCAACCAACGCAGCAAATCCAATTTCTTCTGATGCAAATTCTCTACACGAGTCTAGTGCTGTGGTATGTATTGGTAGAGTGTACGTTGCTGTCCTACCTTTAGTTTTGTAAAAGTTAAAATTGCATGCTAATGTTCGACTGTACACTTTTTATGTCAGGCAGTAATTTTATGCCTTTCTTTCTGCCCTCATATCTCATTCTGTTTGTTATAACTTAGGAGCATAGATTTTGTTTTGTATTTATTGAATAAAAATAATTGACCTGGTTCATCAATTTCCTTGCTTAATCTTTTCAAGTCTGTTGCAACAAATTGTGTAAGTGTTTATTTATGTATTAGATGATTTAATATGTACCTACCTCTGCCATGTCTTGATATTATCTTCGTGAAGCATGTACATCGCTCAATCTTATGCCCTTGGCTTGCTCTTATGATGTATCATCTATTTGCGGACTAATTTTTTTTTTTTTTTTTTTTTTTTTTTTTTTTTTTTTTTTTTTTTTT
>NC_036652.1:4756487-4798987 GCF_002806865.2 Cucurbita pepo subsp. pepo
TTTTTTTTTTTTTTTTTTTTTTTTTTTTTGTTTTTTCTTGTTGGGATTTGCAGTTAAGCTCTCAGGTACCATCTGCAACTACTCCTGGAATGCAAAATAGGGCACCTCAAAAAAAAGGTGCCGTGGGCCAAAAGAAGCCTCTTGAAGCACTTGGCTCGTCACCACCCTTATCAAGGTAAATCTGTTTTCACTTGTCTTAAGTCCTGGAAGTGAAGTTTATTTTGGAATCTTTAGAAACAAATGCATCATTATTCACAATTAACCTTCTTGGTCCTTTCAAATATAATTGACTTGTACCCAACAGTAAGAAGCAAAAGGTATCTGGGGCTTTTTCGGATCAAAGCATTGAACAACTTAATGATGTCACTGCAGTCAGTGGAGTTAATATTCGGGTACAATTCTCATATTTCATGAATGGTTGGTTAGTTCTAGTTGGTACCAACACAAATGCTCAGAAGGAAAAAATTATGGTTTTGACCAGGAAGAAGAAGAACAACTATTTTCTAGTGCAAAGGAGGATAGTCGAGCTTCTGAAGCATCACGGAAGGTTGTACAAGAAGAAGAAGAGAGGCTGCTATTGCAGAAAGCCCCATTGCAGAAAAAGCTGATGGAAATCAGTTAGTGTCTAATTCTTTAATTAATATTTGGTTTGCAGTTCTGTTTATGTGAAGTTATTTGCGGCAACTGAATGGAAGAAACATCATTCTTCAGTGACTTATACTAATTGGCGTGTTTGTATGTGGCAGTGGCTAAATATGGTTTGAAGAGCATGAGCAATGACGTTGAGAAATGTCTCTCATTGGTAAGAAGCTAGTCACTTTAATCATTTTTTTAGGTGGTGCATTAACAGCCTTATAGACAATAACTGTATCTTCAGAGTGTGGAGGAAAGATTACGTGGGATTATAAGTAATCTAATCAGGCTGTCAAAGCAGGTCAGTGTATTTCCTTTCATTTTAACTTCTCTTCGATATCTCTCATTCTGTACTATAATATCACAATCTGTATGTTATTGTGTGTTCATACTTTTGATTGATCTCTCCAGCGAGTGGACACTGAGAAACCAAGGCACCGAACACATATTACTTCAGATGTTCGACAACAAATTATGTTAGTAAACCAAAAGGCCAGAGAAGAATGGGAGAAGAAACAGGCTGAAGAAGAAAAACTCCGTAAGCTTAATGATGTAAGCATTTCTTTTGCTTTCCTTGCCTATGGTCTAACCAGGACTTTGTTCAATAGTGAAGAACATGGTATAAATAGCATTAGTAGGAAAAATGTAGTACATTGGTAAGCTTTTCTTCTACTTGTTTGGTATTGGCTTGTAGTTCTCTATATTTATTTTTTAATAGGACTTCTCTATCTTCTTATTGGCCGTCTTTCTCCTATAAATAATATTGATTATGTTTTTGCGAAACTTAGCTTGTCTGTCAAATATTTATGGGATTCGGTATGAAGAAACATAATATAATTACTGCATCATTAATAATTTCACAAGTGTGGGTGGGAAGTTTTATTATTCTTCCCCTTCTCCATATCTCTTTTTCTACAGTCACATTATTGTAAATTCTTTTTCATGCAGCCTGAGGATGGTTCAGATGTTGCTGGTGACAAGGACAAAGATGAAGGTCGAATGAAATCAGTTAAGGTGTTGAGAGTGCTACTTGATACTACTTTGACATTTCGATTGATTCGGAATTCTTTGGCGATTTTATTTTGTTTTAATAAATATATTTTCTTGTGGTTTAGGTAAACAAAGAGGAGGACGATAAAATGCGGACAACAGCAGCAAACGTTGCTGCCCGTGCTGCTGTTGGAGGAGATGACATGCTATCAAAATGGCAACTTATGGCTGAGCAGGCGCGACAGAAACGTGAAGGTGGAATGGATTCTGCTTCTGGTTCTCAGTCGGGGAAAGATACTGTCCGTAAGTCTTCATCAGCAGCAGGAAGACATGGAAAGGACAACCAAGAAGGCGATAGGAAAGGTAACACCACTCCATTTGTCATATCTAATACGGCATTGGATGTTTGTCCAAACTAAAGTAGATAGTCTCATCATTTTGGGTTGTCACAATCAAACATGCTTGTGCCTTTGGCCACCACAAATCTTATTAATAAATAACAAAGAAAAGAAAAGAAAAAGATCACAGATATCCCATGGACATCATAAAATGATATGGAAGTCGAGCTATAGCGAGTTTGTTTCCAGAGAAATGAGTATCACGAACTCTTGTCAGCATCAATAGCTTAATTTTAACTTGTTTATGATAATCATCCATCTACTTTTTTTAAATTTGATCGCATTCTTTAAATTAGAGAGAGAACAAAGAAAATAAGCAATATTTTAAGCACATCTAACTTGTTTTTTTGCACAGGAACTTCCAAAAAATTTGGAAGGAACCAAATGAATGCAAGTCAAACTAGGGTGGCTCGTAGTATTTCTGTTAAAGATGTCATCGCCGTGCTGCAAAGAGAACCCCAGATGTCCAGATCCACCACAATATATCGTTTGTTCAACAAAGTTCGTTCCGAAGCCACCGGCGAATAGAATTGACTATAACAACGGTAAACTAACATCCCTAGAGACGTGCGTTCGTTTGGCGGGGTTCTGTCTGTCTGAACTAATGGTATTGGCTATATGATAAACTGCATAGTTTTTGAAATATAACTGCTTAAGTTGGTAGCTGCTGCTAGACCAATTAGAAAAGGAGTTCCTCAAGAGCTTGTACAGATTAAAGAAGGCTCAAGAGCTTGCCCGAGAGAGCTCTATTTGCCACAGTTTGGCGCTGATTCGTTTCTGGTTTTCAACACGCTGAAAAGGGAAAGGGAGGGTGATGATTCGGATCTTTGAGCTCATGAGATGGAAGAAGATTGTGTTGATGTTTGGCTTCAACCAAATCCATCGGCTATACACTCCCTTTACCACCTTCATGATTTAGCTTTTTTTTTTTTTTTTTTTTTTTTTTTTNATCTGTGTGTGTGTGTGTGTGTTCTGAATATTAACGCTATTGGAGTGCTATTATGTAAGCTCCTAGGCGTTTTGTCATTGATGATAAATTATTTTATTCTTCTTTTTTCCACGTCGATGATAGTTCAATGATGGTTTGGAACCTCATATAAGTCTTCCCATCTTACAGGTGTTTGTATGACTCAATAACCCGTTTAACTCATACTACTACCAAACTCAATCTTTCCACGTTGATAGAATAATGATAGTTTGGAACCTTCAAACTCAATCTTTTAACGTTGATGATAGTTTAATGATAGTTTGGAACCTTTAAACTCAATCTTTCCACGATAATGATAGTTTGGAACCTTCTATAAATCTTTCAATGCAATCATTGCAGGTGTTCATGATAATGATAATCCATCCAACTCAGGTTAATTGAAAATTTTAGTTTGGTTTGTGAGTTAGAAAAAAATTAAGAATATTTGAACTTTATGAATGGTATCACATAAGATATGATATGTGATGCATATACGATAAGGCCTAGGAAGTATGAAAGGGATACTCGATAAGGCCTAGGAAGTATGAAAGTGATACTCATATAGTGAATTCTGTGTGCACAGATAGATAAACTCAAACTATGTTTATAAAGGTGAATTTGAATCCAAGACTAGGTTTTAGGTCACAATACTGTCATAATATAGTCATGTTTGCATGTATATGCATTTTTTGACTCCAATAGTGAGGTCACTTACACGATATTTTTATTAGTCGGTGCTACAAATGTGAACGATTATATGTAAATTCAACCCAGGCTTCATATATGAATGATATTGATAATCCCAATTACTCAGCACCACTAACAGAAGACAGCTGATTTTGAGACACATTGATCTTTGGCTTCTCACATTTGACAGTTATGTGTTGTTCTTCATGATCATCACCATTTATGAACTCTTTGAAGCAAGCAATTCTGCCCAATTCTTCAACTTCATCTATAACATTGTCAAGCTTAGCCACTGTCTCAACAAGCAAAGAAGCAAAGGCTGCAAATGGAAGTGCTTCTGAGAACTCAAGGCTTGTGATAGCTATTTTACTTAACTGTGGCCTCAACACCTTCCTTTCAGCCTCCCTTGATTGCTCACTTGCCCGTTTTGTCTTCCATTCCATCAATGCCGATGAGTCGGTTTTCACACTCGATAACGATCCCCCTGACCTGCAGCGCTTTTGTCCTGCTTCTGCTGCTGCTAATGCTAGCATATTGCTGGCTTTGTTTCTGTTTGAGCCTAGGAACAACCGTGGCTGCGATTTTATCGCTTTGTTCAAGTCTTGTAATGCTTCGTGAAGATGGTCCGAGAGGATCTCTGGTGAACAATGTCGTCGATTACGTATGCTGTTAGCGAGTTCAATCAATGCTTTTGATACTTCCCGCGCTACACGAGTGCAAGGATCTTTGAAAAGGATTCGAACTGATCGTGGAGTCTAGAACGACATAAAAAGAAACTCTTAGATTGTGTCAATCATTGCAAGTACTAGAATTTGAACCAATATGATGCACCTGAATCTCGGTCTGCAGGCAGCCGTGTAGAGCGACAACGGTGTAACCGAAATGGCGAAGAACGCCGCCCAATTTCACATACTGCTGCCATGGGATTCTGTAGCAGTGACTTGAGTGTCTTGGCTCCCAGCTTGCTTGTAATGCCTGCTCAGTTTACAAACAAATATTGAACAAAGTGCAACAAAAGTCATTCAGAAAAAAGTATCAAAAAAGGCTTTCCTACCAAAGATTCATCAATGGATTTTGAGTCTAGAACTGCCTTGTAACCTTTGTAGATTTGGTCCCCTGAACAGCTCTCTTTGTTTTCGTCGATCTCGGTGTCGAAAAAATACTCGTTAACACAGCCTGCAAGTGTGATTATTACGAGTATCAGTTACTTACACTCACATGACAGATGTGAGATCCCACATCGATTGGGGAGGAGAACGAAGCATCTTAAGGGTGTGGAAATCTCTCCCTAGCAGACGCGTTTAAAAAACCTTGAGGGAAGCTCGAAAGGGAAAGCGAAAAGATGACAATATCTGCTAACGGTGGACTTGGGCTGTTGTTACAAATGGTAGTAGAGCCATACACCTGGCGATGTGTCAACGAGAAGGCCCCGAAGGGGGGTGGACATGAGTGGGTGTGCCTACAAGAACGCTGGAGATTTGGGAGTCTCACATCGATTGGAGAAAAGAACGGGTGCCCGCAAGGACGCTAGGCCTCGAAGGAGAGGTGAATTGTGAGATCTCACATTGGTTGGGGAGGAGAACGAAACATTCTTTATAAGAGTGTGGAAACCTCTCCCTAGTAGACGCGTTTTAAAAACCTTGAGGGAAAGCTCGAAAGGGAAAACCCAAAAAGAACAATATCTGCTAGAGGTGGGCTTGAGCCGTTACAAATAGTATCAGAGCTAGACACCGGGCGATGTACCAGCGAAAAGGCTGAGCCCCAAAAGGGGGTGGACACGAGACGGTGTGCTAACAAGAATGCTGCGTAAAGGGAGAGAATTGGGGGTCCCACATTGATTGGAGAATGGAACGAGTGCCAGCGATGATTCTAGACCTTGAAGAGGGGTGGATTGTGAGATCCCGAAAGGGAACCTTAAGGGGAAGCCCGAAAGGAAAAACTGAAAAAGAACAATATCTGCCAGCGGTGGACTTGGACTATTACGATCACGTGAAGATACTTAAAAGCAAGGTGCTCTTGTTTTGTACCTTCAATGGATTTGGCAAGCCCTTCAAGCTTGAGAACTGTTGAATTATGGAGCTCTTCACCAGACCAATTTGGGAAGATCAATAAGCTCATCAAAAGGCAGACTCCACAGCCAATGGCAATGGTATACAATCTATCGTGTGCGATTTTCAAGACATTATCGACCCGGTAGCTCGACACGGTTATAAGATTAAACGTCAAGAGAAATATCACCACTCCATAATCATAATTCTTCTTTATTTTGGGAAAGAATCTCATATATGTTGCTGCAGCTCCTGTGACAAAGTTCAAGTTTTAGCATAAACTAAGGATCATTAGAAACAACCTTAAAAGAACAAACAAAGACAAAATTACCTATAAGAAAAACAGCAGCTCCAATGAAACAAGCTCTAAAAACTCTTCCAGATCTATTAGCAACACCCTCAATGAAAAAAGCTAAGGATCCTGCCAATAATGTCCCCAACCCTCTATTGAGTCCTTTGCATAAAGTCGCCCCTGCCATTAAACCACGACGACTTTTAACTACGAATTTACAATGAAAACTTTAGTCTTTGCTCGGACCCTGATCGAGTTAGATAGAGAAAAGAACGAACCGGCGGTGAACTCTAGAACGACGACGACCGTCATGACAGCCCATGTCGCATTGCTACCAAGCCTTTTGAACAATGGCTCTATTAAGTACAACAAAGAAACAAGTGTGAGAGAGAGACCAACTTTGAGAGAGTGGATAATTCTCCTAGGATCTTCAGCTCCCACTTTCTTGGAGGTTTTCCAACACAAAACAGGAAAGTGTTGGATTTTGTCCATTGTCACTTGGATGTGTTTGTTCACTTGCATCTTCTTATGGTCTTCTCAGCATCAACTCTAGGAAGAAACAATGACATGTAATAATAATAATAATAATAATTCAATGAACAAAAACCTTAAAAAAAGCTAAAACATAACCAATATGATGAACAAAATTTGACAACATATATGTTTTTTGATCTAAGTTGGTGGAATAAATTGGAAGTTCTTGTGTTTTTGAGAGAACCCCAAGTTTTTTGTAGTGGGTTTGATATGTCACTTTATATGCTCATGTCTCGAGAGAGAGAGAGAGATGGAGAGTCACATGTAGTGCAATAAAGTCCACAAGTATTTGAAGGGTAGGTTGCCATTTTTAAGCCAAATGTCAACTCAAAAGTGGAAGCTTTTACAACTATTTTCTCTTGCAAATGGTGAACTACTAGAGCCCAATTTTCATGATGATTTTGTTTACCATCAATGAAAAAAACTAGAAAGAAAATTGAGATTAGGATCGTTTCTAAGAAACACGAGGGGATCAGATTGAGACGAAACGAGCACCGTCCAAGAGTTGACTAAAATGAAATTGGGAAGTAGTTGGAAGTTATTATAATGAACATGAGAGTTTTGAACGGTGAGATCCCACGTTGATTGGAGAGAGGAACGAGTTTCAACGAGGACATTGAGCAGGGTGGGTTGTCATGAGATCCGACGTTAGTTGGAGAGGGGAGAGAAACATTCTTTATAAGTGTGTGGAAATCTCTCCCTAGTAGACGCATTTTAAAAGCCTTGAGGGGAAGCCCGAAAACTATTTTCTAGCACTGAGTTTGGATTGTTACCGTTAATATCAGAAGCGTTTAAAGGGTATGAAAACCTCTCTCTAGTAGACACATTCTTTATAAGGGTATAGATTGTGAGATTCTACCTCGGTTGAGGAGGAGAACGAAACATTTTTTATAAGGGTGTGGAAACCACTCCTTAGTAGACGCATTTTAAAAACCTTGAGGGGAAGCCCGAAAGGAAAGCCCATAGAGAATGATATCTGCTAGCGATGTGCTTGGACTGTTACAGTTGGTATCAGACACGTTTAAAGGGTGTGAAAACCTCTCCTTAGCAGACACATTTTTTATAAGGGTGTAGATTGTGAGATTCCACATCGGTTGAGGAGGAGAACGAAACATTCTTTATAAGCGCGTGGAATTCTCTCTCTAGCATACGCGTTTTAAAAACTTTGAGGAAAAGTTAGGAAGGGAAAGCTCAAAAAAGAGCAATATCTGTTAGCGGTGGGTTTGAGCCGTGGGTTTGAGCCGTTTGAACCGTGATTAAAGTTGAGAACGAGAGATTAGTTATGATTAAAGTGTTGAAATGTGTTGGTTTAGGTGTGCACCGTCCAAGGGTTGACCAAAGAAAAAGCTTGAAAGGCAAAAGAGTTCTTCACAAAACAAAACTCTCCTTTTAGCGTTGTGAAGATGACAAAAACTTAAAGCTCCAAAAAGAAACAAACTCCCCTCCTTTTTTAACTTTCACGAGCTTTGCTCCTTTCTCTCATGCATGGCTCATTTTTACCCTAATGATTCCGTTCCGCTGTTTTCCGCTCACGATTTTATTTGAGGTCGAGTTTATATATATTATAGCTAGTTGAGTTATGGATTTTATTCCGAATGAGAGATTTCGAACCTCAAAACAGGTATAGTTGGTCATGCACTTACGGAGATTAGATACGTGGAACACGTAATGCAGGGATGGTGACAAAGTCAATCGCTCTAACGTGTTATTAGAGCCATGCCCTAAAAACTTAGCCATGTCAATAGAATTCTCAAATGTCGAACAAAGGACTCTACAAGGCTCCTTGAAGGCATAGTAAAAAATGACTAAGACTCCAAAAAGAAAAAGGAGTCGAGCCTCGATTAAGGGGAGATATACTTTGTTCCAGGGGAGGTGTTAGATGAAAGTCCCACATCGGCTAATTTAGGAAATGATCATGGGTTTATAATCAAGGAATACTATCTCTATTGGTATGATACTTTCTGGGGAACTCCAAAGCAAAGCCATGAGAGCTTATGCTCAAAGTGGATAATATCATACCATTGTGGAGAGTCGTGTTCGGTACGATCCAATCTAAAATTTCGAAGGGTCCATTGAAGCATGGACTTCACTTGCCTTTACGTCCAAACCTCAAAACACTCTTCATCTATACCTCGTTCAAGAACACATTATTGCTCTATCGTTCATCCTCATTCTAGTTTTTTTCACGGCTTCATTATTGCTCTATCGTTCATCCTCATTCTAGTTTTTTTCACGGCTTCATTGGTAAGTCAAGGGAAGTCACCAATCCCTCATCGCCCACAAACGACCAAAAAGGGAAGGAGAAGGATCCTTCGTCTACATTCACCTGTTTGTCGGTTGAACAATTTCATTCCCCTCTTTCTTTGTTCTGCTTAAGGGACTAGAGGCTCCGGAGCTTGACCTTATTCAAACACTGTAAACTCTCATCTTGTCTTGCTTTCCGCTTGAAAAGCAGCTAACTCCTGAAATAAGACAATGGATTAAACAATGTTGAATATTATTAATTGGGTAAAACGATAGCTATACTGATCTTCGTTATGTTGGGAGAGATGATGCGACAAAACGTTGGAAACAAACCAATACAAAATTTGAACTCATCACATATTTATTACCACATAGTATGGGGCTTGAAATGGATGGAAATGGACAAAGATGTTAGGGTTTTTATGGGAGTTGAGGGGTCATGGGTAGCTTGTGATCAAAGATGAGTATTGATTTCTTACCACATAAACCCATCTCTTATTATTTCATCCCATTTTTTCTTTTCTTTTTTGGTATAAAAATACGAACGAATTATTCTTTTTCTAAACATCATTCGTGAGCAAAGAATCGATATTGGAAGGAAGCTATTTCGGTAACTGTATGCGTTTTGGATTGGAAATTCATTCGAAATCTGCGTTAGATCCCACACTCAGAATCGGAGTAAAATAAACGATCCTTAGCTTCATAAGTGCTCAAGGCGCACAGGGCTGGAATTAACAACTCCAACTTAAATTACTCGGGTAATTGGCTCTACTATTGGCATGGTTTGATGAATTGAATGAAGTATAAACGGCACGTGCCCTATGGCCCCTCCATGTGCCATATTTTATGACAGACGACGTATATTATGTTATATTATGCTATGTTATGCCATGACTATGTGATGATGTGTTATGACTCATGTTATACTATGATATGTCATGCACACCACGTTAACAAGAATCTTTTCAAGACTGAAATGTTGTTATGCCAAATAAAAAACGAATACACGATATGCATATCATATGATTTAAAGCTTGGAGACTTCATGCATTTTTGTATAATCATGTGCATTGAGATACTTTCCCGTTATGATGAGTATGAGCATGTACATTACGATATTTATGTTCGCTGTGATATCACGTGAGCTCCTTTCCCTCTGTGGCTCCAGTAGCATGCGTACGCTAGTTAATGGGTAAGCTTAGGGGGTCCATGTGTGCGGATATGAGCCGTGTGTAGAGGAGTACTACACATCCAATTTTTAGCCTAGATTGGGGAGCAGAGTTCAATACCATGAAATGTTCTTATAAAAGGATAGATCCCTCTATGATTCTTTGTATATGCATTTCCAGACCCTAATAGTGCGGTCATCTAGTGATATTTCTTAAAGTACTCCAGTTACGTGCTACCCTTATTTTTCAAGTAAAGGTAAGACACCTATACACGGATGACAATGTCGCAGTAACCACTGTGGACTGAGGTTAGGATATATGTGTTTCATGTTATTTGTAACCTTAATTAGATCAAGATATTGTTTTATTCTTTTCTTTGTTTTATTTAAATTTTCATTATTTGCTTTCTGTTATAATTATTTTAACAATTTTATTATTAACGTATAAATCTACTGACATAGTTTTGAAACGTTTTAAATGATTTTTTTTTTCATCTATCTACACCAACAAGATGCACCTTCGTTTATCGGTGGCTTAATCATACTTTACTTGATAGTTTACATGGAACAATTTTATGTTGGGTGACCTCGAAATTTTCTACTATACATGTGAGTGAGAACAAAACATCATGAAAGTACTCGTATTGATTTGTGAAGATAATCTTCACTCTTAAAAAACGAGGAGTAAGTAATGTGATCATGTTGTAAGTGATGCGGTAAATGTGGAGAGCGTCAGATACCAAATCTGAATTTCATAAATTACTAATAAATTAGTAATGATATATTGGAGTGCATTTTTATTAATGAGTATATACATCAAGAAATGAATTGTGAATTGAAAGTTCATATCAAATTACAAATTGGAAGCCCCAATCGCCATGGATGCGACCTTCAAGCAAAACCCACTTCCATCTCCCGTCATAGACACTGTCAACGAAATCACTAGAATTTTCCGATCACTTCCGGCCAGACCCTCCATAGAAGAGGTCGAAGCAGCCGTGGCGATTCTCAATACTGTTCAGAACGACGAGGATTTCAAATTGGGGGAAATTTCAAAGCAGGAAGTCCCTCAAAATGTCCCTGAAGAGCTCTTCTCCATTTTGCAGCAGATGAGGAAGATGATGGTGTTGTTCGAGAGCCATGAACAGCGGCGAGAGGCCGTTCGTTTGATTGAGATCGATAAGATGCTGAAAACCTTCGATGAACTTATTCTGAGAGCTTCTGATTTGGTTTCTGGCGATTCTCAGGGCCAGAGGGCTCTGAATTTGAGTGATCCAGTTGAGAAAATTGCAAAGGAGACAGTAATCAGTGATCAAAATTTGGAGAAGAATAGGGGAGATGAAGAATTTGAAAGCAATGGAAATAAGGATTTGGTTAAGAATTCTTCATTCATTCCTCCATTATCTTCTTCAGGTAGATTTCGAACTCTCTCTCTGTTGATTTTCATTCATTCCTCCATTATCTTTCTGTGATATGAAGTTCTCTGTAATTAATTAGCATTTGATCTTAGTTTGATTCATGAAGTTGTGATAATACTCTATTTCCTTTGTGATTGGGGAGGTTTAGCTTTGATTTGAGGTCTGAATCCTAATCCATAGGTTGCTACTGAAGTTTAATCAACTAGATGGATAAGAAAATTTTCCCCCTGACTTTTTAGTTGATTGATATTTGAAGAGATGATTTGATAGAATAGAAGAGAGTGTAGTTGTGAGATCCCAAATCGGTTGGAGAGGGGAACGAAGCATTCTTTGTAAGGGTGTGAAAACCTCTTCCTAACAGATGCGTTTACAAAACCGTGAGGCTGACGGCGATACGTAATGAGCCAAAACGGACAATATTTGCAAGCGGTGGGCTTGGGCTATTACAAATGGTATTAGAATCAAACATCGGGCGATGTGCCTGCGTCCTTACTGGACCCCAAAGGGGTGGATTGTGAGATCTCACAATTGGTTGGAGAGGGGAACGAAACATTCCTTATAAGGGTGTGGAAACCTATTCCTAACGGACATGTGTTAAAAACCGTGAGGTTGACGGTAATACGTAACAGGCCAAAGCAGACAATATCTGCTAGCGGTGGGCTTGAAGGTTTGGACTCTTACAAATGGTATTAGAGCCAGACACCGGGCAGTGTGCCAGCGTGGACGCTAGGCCTCCAAGGGGGTGGATTGTGAGATCCCACATCAGTTGGAGAGGGAAACGAAACATTCCTTATAAGGGTGTGGAAACCTCTCCCTAACAAACACGTTCTAAAAACCGTGAGGCTGACGGCGATACGTAACGGGCCAAAGCGGACAATATCTGCTCTTGTTACAGTAGAATAAAGTTCAAACTTTCGTAAACATGCCGTTGACATAACTTTGTTTTGGATAGAACTTATCCATCTCTTTTCATTGTCTTATTAAGTTTGTATTGTTAATCTGTGTTGAAGGTGAAGGAGAAACTGAAAAACTGAGTTTAATGAAAGTTGCTGATCTTATTGAAAACATTGCTAAAAGTGGGTTAACTGTTCTGAATCTGAAGGGAAAGTTGATGGATAATATGGAATTTCTTCCAATTTCCATTGGGAAGTTATCTGTTCTTGTTGAATTAGACCTATCAGAAAACAAAATCATGGCACTTCCACCAGAACTAAGTAGCCTTAGATTGTTAACAAAGTTTGTCATTCACTCCAACCAATTAATAAACCTTCCTGGCACGTTCGGGGAGCTTGTAAACCTCACCGTCGTCGACCTGCACGCAAACCGGCTAAAATCACTGCCAGCTTCTTTTGGGAACCTGAAAAACCTTATTTCTCTCGACTTGAGTTCGAACCTTTTCACCCATTTACCAGAAATCGTTGGATCATTGACTAGTTTAAAGATGTTAAACGTAGAAACCAATGAGCTCGAGGACTTACCTTACACAATTGGATCATGTTCGTCACTTGTCGAGCTACGACTTGACTTTAACGAGATAAAATCTCTTCCCGAGGCAATCGGAAAGCTCGAATCGTTAGAGATTCTCACCCTGCATTACAATAGAATCAGAGGACTTCCCACAACAATAGGAAATCTCCCCAAGTTAAGGGAACTAGACATTAGCTTCAACGAACTGAAAACGATCCCTGAAAATCTGTGTTTCGCTGTTAGCCTCCAAAAGCTGAACGTCGGCAAGAACTTTGCCGACCTGACAGCGTTACCGAGATCGATCGGGAACCTGGAGATGCTCGAGGAGCTTGACATAAGTGCAGACCAGATACGATTCCTGCCGGAGTCTTTCAGGTTCTTATCGAAATTGAGAGTTCTCCAAGCGGATGAAACGCCATTAGAAGAACCACCAAGAGAAGTTATTGAATTGGGTGCTCAGGTAAAGCAAAAACACATCAGTTTTGAAGTTATAATTAATCCATCATTCAAATTTGAAGTTTGTTTATGTCAGGCTGTTGTGAAGTTCATGGCTGATGCAGTGGAAAAAGGGGACTTAAAATCTGAGGCAACAGAGGAGAAGGGGTTTTGGTTATGGTTTTGTTCATTATGTTGCTCCAAAACAAGTGATGCGCCTAATCACAGGTTATCTACTGAATTACAGCTTTGATTTGTTGATTTTTCATTGAAAATAAGGCTAAAGGAACCTTGTTTTTGTGTGTATAGTGGATGAATGATAGTTTCTAAGTGTTGTTGTTATGGTTTTACTGAAGAAAGATTAGAGTTTGGTAAGCAGGGCCAAAACGGACATTTGGATCGAAAAAAATTGAATCGAACCGAACCGAACCGACTACTTGATTGAAGTAGCCACTAGAGGACTTTTATCAAACGAACCAACCGAAACGAACAAAATGTATGATCAACTTGTTTAATGAGTCTCTGGGGCTTTTAATTTTGTGTTAAATAGGTTATGAAAATTGAACGAGGTGTATATGTCAATTATAAGCATGTTTTTGAGGCTATACGACTCGACCAAAATGTCAATAAAAACACAAAATGCTTGCTAAGAGGAATGGGCTTCAACAGTTTGGTGGAACAAATGGGCTTCAAAAATTGATCCAAACTTCTTTTTTCTTTCTAAGTTTAAGAACGACGATGATCTATGTTCGAGTCTACAAGAGGAAAGAGCATTTCTCGGACAATGATAGTAGTCTTGAACCCATACCTTTGATTCCCGCCTTGAGACGCCCACCAAAAAGCTTGCATTTTCCTCTTCACTGAGTACGTAAAGTAAGGGTAGTTCAAGTAACCAAGCCTCGGGTGATAGCCTAATCGAAGAAGTTGAACTTGTGCCCAAGCCCCTCTTCTTTGTCGAGCTGCTTTGCCCCTATGGTTGCGATAAGGAAGTGACTGTCGTCTTCTCATATCATATAAAAAGAAAAGTTTTCGCCTTGTTCTCTCTTTTCCCGAGTCATTATAAGGAGTTCTCACATCCCATAGAAGTCAATCCTTTTGATTAGGACAAAATGAATAAAACCAACTTCTAAAAAGTGGTTGAGTTCGGCTTTCGGGGTTACCCGCTATTCTTTGTTTGCATTCAAAGGTCTTGTGCCTGCGCCATATACTTACCGGGTGATCCAGGAATTAGGAAGCGCTAACAAGCAAGAAAATGTCCCTTCCTATATCGAGAGATGGGCTAAGGCACCTTTACTAATATTCTAATAGTTGGTCATTCTTTCTTTCCTTTTTTATTATTGAAAAAGGAGCAACTTTCTCGCTTGTTGTTTTAGAAAGATGGTAGGAGTGTGTTCGCCTTTATTAATAGTTTCAAAATTCAAGGCTCTTCTACCCTCCGTAAAGCAGCTCCTCTCCTTTCCTACGAATCTACAACTCTCTTTAATGAGAGAGACTCGACACCTTAAATCAAGCTCCATTTTTTATAAGTTCTGTTTGTTTGGTCTTAATCAAGATAGGCCAGGGGCATGTCGGGACGTTCGGTAGCTGCTTAGTCTCATCCAAGAGTCTAATCTCTTTGTACTGTTTCTTTTTTATCAAAGAAAAAAGGGGGTCGATTTAGGCTCCTTCCCTATTAAATCTTGATATAATAGAGATAATTCTAATCACGATAAATTTATTTAACCTGTTCTTATACATTCAATCAAGAGACAATGAATTACGGCTAAGCTAACGCTTATCTACAATACATTTATTAAATAGTTCTAGGCTAAAGTTGGTTGAAACTTGCCCATCGAGTCTTACCATTTATGGGATTTTTTTTATTTTCAAAACATAAATAAAATATTTTGCTATCGAATGTGATGTCAAATCGACTGTGACATCAAAAATGGTTTTTAATTAACACAAAAATGATGAGAAAAAGTGGGTTAGTGTTTTGATAAGATGAAATCCTTTGGGATTGAAATAAGGCCAACAAGTGGATGTCTTTGTTTAGAAATGGATTGGGTTAAAGATATAATTTAATTTGAGTAATATGAATAAATATGAATAAATATGAATAATTATGAACAAATATGAATAAATATGAATATGAATGATGTGAAAAGGGACACAAATAGTTTACATTCTTCATAATATCATTAAAATAGTCAACCTTATGTTGTCAAATCAAGTAGATCTTAGAGAGTTGTGTAGGCCCCATCTAAAATTCATTCTCATCTTCAATCTCATGCAATGGAGGAAATCAACGATATTTAGTTTTGATTTGGTTTGATTCCAACTTCATCGTCTCTTTCTTCCAACTAGAATAGGAAAGTTTAAAAGTCTCCTAAATCGAGGTAGAACGTGTAAAGTTACGTGCATCTGTAACAGTGTGGTATGAAAAATCAAAATTTCTTAGATAGAGTGAAAACGTAAAATCACGTGCTTTGTAACAGTGTGATATGAAAGTTTAAAGTTTCTTAGATAGGGTGAAAACGTAAAATCATGTGCATTAGTGTGATATGAAAGTTTAAAGGTATGAAAGTTCAAAGTTTCTTAGATGGGGTGAAAATGTAAAATCACGTGCATCGTAACAGTGTGCTATGAAAGTTTAAAGTTTCTTAGATAGGGTGAAAACGTAAAATCACGTGCATCAGTGTGATATGAAAGTTTAAAGTTTCTTAGATAGGGTGAAAACGTAAAATCACGTGCTTCGTAACAGTGTGATATGAAAGTTCAAAGTTTCTTAGATATGGTGAAAACGTAAAATCACGTGCTTCGTAACAGTGTGATATGAAAGTTCAAAGTTTCTTAGATATGGTGAAAACGTAAAATCACGTGCATTGTAACAGTGTGATATGAAAGTTCAAAGTTTCTTAGATAGGGTAAACACGTAAAATCACATGCATCGTATAACAGTGTGATATGAAAGTTTAAAGTCTCCTACGTAGGGTTAGAACGTAAAATCGTGTGCATCGTAATAGTGTGATATGAAAGTTTAAAGTCTTCTAAGGAGGGTTAAAATGTAAAATCGTGTATATCGTAACAGTATGATATGAAAGTTTAAAGTCTCCAAGGTAGAGTTAGAACGTAAAATCACGAGTGTCGTAACAGTGTGATATGAAGGTAGAGTGCAAACGAAAATCACGTGTATCGTAACCATGTGATATGAAAGTTTAAAGTTTCCTAGATAGGGTTAAAACGTAAAACCACGTGCACCGTAACAATGTGATATAAAAGTTTAAAGTCTCCAAAATAGGGTTATAACGTAAAATCATGTGCATCATAACAGTGTTAAAACATAGAATCACGAGCATTGTAACAATGTGATATGAAAGTTTAAAGTCTCCTAGAAAGAGTTAGATCGTAAAATCATGAGCCATCTTAACAACGTTCAAAGGATGTGAGACAAGTTATTCAACAAGTTTTCTTCAATAATATATGTTTCGAAGTGGTCCTAATGATGTGCTAAAATCAACGACACTTTCTTGTTAGCTACAACCTTTTGCAGAACTAGATTCTCGTGTCTACTATCTACGGTCATGTTTCTTGTAAACCTATCAATTTCAAAATAAAAGAGTTCCGTGGCTAAGAATGAATTGTCCGGACCTGCAAATATTAAAATCAATCTTAAATTCAAACCCAAGCGCTTACAACTTTGGAAAGAAATGGTATAAAGAGTGTTTCTATTATCTTGAACGGAAACAAGTTCATCAAACGGGCAACATCATTTTACCTATTGAATTTACTTTGTTCCCAAAACAAAATAAAATCGAGCGTTTTTTCAGGCAAAAAGTCTTAACTTTGAAAAAAAATGGTAGATGTCGAGTTCGAGTTGGGTACAAAGTAGATTGAAATCGAGGGAAAGAATAAGGCCAAAGTGTTTAAAGTGAGCATTCAAAGTGAATGTAGTTTTCAAATGGTCCATGTTTTGTACACATTTGATTCAACAAAACTTGATATAGTTCTTTCACATCAAACCCTTCTTTGGAATTTCTACTCCTCAACTTTGTTTTTGCTTCACAAATTGCTTCTTTCATTACTTTTCTTTTATTCTCTAAATCGTACGCTTTCTGTTTTTCATGAAAAAGGTCGATCTTTGTAATGAAAAGTTTGTGAGAAAAATTGTGTAGGAAGAAATTATTAGTGTAACCGTTTCGAAAATTTTAAAAAGGGAGAAAAATCGAAAGCCGTAACTGCTGACTACAAAAGTCAAGCTTGACTCGACTGCTCTCGTAAGAATTTGTCTCGATTGGCTTTGGCATGTCACTAGTTTCATAGTTTAGTACACAACTTTGTTGCGTGTTTAGCTTTATTGTGTTTTGACTTTGTCACAATAGCTTATGGAGCAATGTCCATTTGAGTTTGGCTTCACCGCATGGTCGGCTCATGTTTAGTGCATTCGATTCTCTATAACACTTAGCTTCACCGCATGGTCGGCTTTATTGTGTTTTGTTTTTTCTCACGAGTTTAGAATCAGACTAAAAAGTAGAGTTATACGTCAAGATTTATATTTTGGAACAACTTTGGACTAGAATGTCATATCGTTTTTTCGATGTTTCGTTCTCGCTGACACAGTGCCCGATGTCTGGTTCTAATACCATTTGTCAAAGTCTAAGCCCATCGTAGCAGATATTGTCTTTTTTGGACTTTCAATTATGGGTTTACTCTCAAGGAATGTTTCAATCCCCTCACCAACCGATGTGAGATCTCACAAGACACGTGGCAGGCGAAGGAAGGACGAGCGTAGTTAGCAAGGTGGTGACAGATGTTGAGTTCTAGTGAGACCATGCCTTAGCTTTAGAAAAACGAAAAATGAATCTGTGTGGCTGCTTCAATCTGGATTCAAAGGTGCAACGGGTGCATGAGACCGACGGTCCACTCCGACTTATCCTGCTAGCTCGAAACTGCACCCAATTCTTCCACGCCAATATCTAAACTGTCTGACCAATAATAGTGACCCTATCTAACCTAACCACGAGGTAGGGTAGGGACGAAGATCGATTCGTCCACACCTATTTCATTTTCTATCCTTGCAAAATTTTCCATTTATTTTGTAGGGATCGAAGCACGGATTCCATGCAGGAAATTTGCCAGGATCCGTTCCCCACGGATAATTTTTTCCCGTTTATTATTTTTTTAAAAATATACTTAAAAGTTCTCATTTTTTACTATAATCCTTATTAAAAAAAAATTAAGAAAATCCTAATAACAATATATTTCACAACCAAATATATATATATATATACCAACCTCATTTTTAAAAATTCAAATTATGTTAAATTAATAAAAATATACAACAAATACTCCGTCAACTTTCAAAAGCTTTATTAATACTTTTAAATTAAAAAAAAAAAATCATTGCCAGTTATTTTTGTATGAAAACAATTAGTATTTTGTTTAAAAAAACACTCCTATAACTTTCTACTCGTATATAAAAAATTCTCTTTAACGTTAAAAAGTTTTATTAATACACTCTTGTTTTAGAGTTTTAGTTCAATCAGGTACCATTAATATTTTGTTTAATAAATACCTATAAAATTTAAAAAATAGCATTAATACCCCATATATATAATTAAAAAAAATGCAAAAAAGTTCTTACCATTAATTATGAACAAAAATCGTCTATCATGCAGGTATAAATTATCTTTAAATTTTTAAATATTACTATTAAAAGTTCATAAGTATTTTTTAAATGTAATATTAATAATAAAAATATTTTTGAAATAAAATATTTACTATTTAGAATTATTTATTTATTTATTAATTTAAGATATCCTTGAATCAAAGTTAAAAGTTGTAAAAAAAAAATTAAATACATCCAAGAAATTAAATTAAAAAGTCTATTTAATTTGGAATACACTTGGAAAATATAGTCTCCAAAATGTTATATTTTTAATAATATAGGAAAATAATAATAATAATAATAATAAAAAAGTAAAATGGAGAGCTATGGAGTGTGGCATGAGAAAAGATGGAGTCGATGGTTGATGGAGAAAGAGAGAGGCTGTNTAGAGAGGAGCGTGTGGCCCTTCGCCCCCACACTCACATGTTCCCAACGCCTTCATCACCAAACTTCAAAAATTAACCCAATTCTTAACAATACCCCCTTTCATCTTCTTCTTTACCATCCATCCGCCTGCCTTTATTAAGAGGATATTTTGCGGTGATAATTAGTTAGAATATATCTCACATATTTAGGGAGTTGTTAGTATAGATTTGATTAACCGTATATTTTATTTATTTACCAGATTTAGTTAGATATATATTTTTTCTATTTTTAGGTATTAGTTGATAGTTTGTATCCTATTTAAACGTGGTAAACATGAATGAAGATCATACTTTCGATCCCAATTCTATTTCTATTTCTCATTCTTAACATGTCTCCACCTCTTTACAACCCTCGATTCGATCCATAAATCAGTGTTCATGAGTGGGGTTGATCGGCGGAGCAGCCCCTCCTCTTCATGAGTGGAGTTGATAGTTTTGGCTCTCTCATTCTTGCTTGGTTACTTTGTCAAATCTCTCGAGTTTTTTTTACATAAACCCCTTTCTCTCTCTCTCTCTCTCTCTCTCTCTCCCTCACTCTATCCTCTGCAAGTTGCAACTCTATGAATCTGCCCCACTTCTTCCATTGCCTTTTCAAGCTTTCTTGTTGGGTTTCTCTTTATTTGGTTTGTTCCATATCTTCTTCAATAATCATACATTATAGTTCTTTACTCTGTTTTGTGGGTTTTGCTTCATTTCAATCCAAATTTCAACCCAACCCATGATGTAATTTTGTTTCTAATCTGTTCTTGTTTAAGGGTTTTCTGTGAATTTGTTCATCAGGCTCATATCTAGATTCTTGTTTCCATGGGAGAGTAGCTGGTATTGCTTGTTGCTGAGGCAGTGAGGTTTTAAGAGGTGGGTTGGAAGAGAAAGAGAGAAATAGGGAAGATTTTCCTCTTATCAAGCTGCAAAATGCCACCGGTTCCTCTTGCACCATATCCAACACCTCCTGCACCTTATTCACAGCCTGCTAATGGTATTCACTCTGTTTCAAAGCTTTACATTATTGTTTGGTTGCTGAGGAATTGATTTGGTTTGTGTGAGATCCCACGTCGGTTGGGGAGGAGAACGGAGCACTCTTTATTAAAACCTTTATAAGGGTGTGGAAACCTCTCCCCACGTGTTTTTAAAGGGAAAGCCCAAAGAAGACAATATCTATTAGCAGTGGGCTTGGGCTGTTACAGTTTGCCATTTTTCAACTTTCCGAGTGGGAAATCTATTGATTTTCCCATTCAATGGACCTCAGCCCCACTGTTTGAGGTACCATATCCATAGCCAAATTGGTTATGAGAAACCCTGCAAGAATGGCTCAAGTTTTCAGGCTTAGTTTGGATTTTCTATGTGTTTGTGTGTGTTTTCATAGATCAGTGTTTGAAATGTGGATTTTGTTGGTCATTAGCCACACAGAGCCAGCTTGTGTGCTCAGGATGTAGAAACCTTTTACTTTATCCTGTTGGGGCAACCTCTGTTTGCTGTGCAGTTTGTAATGCAGTCACTGCCGTTCCACCTCCTGGTATATCTGTTCTTCCTCTTCTTTTTCACCATCTGCAAGAAATATTGGAAGTTTTAGTTACTTTATGCTGTAAAACAGGCACAGAAATGGCACAATTGGTGTGTGGAGGCTGCCATACTCTTCTCATGTACATCCGCGGCGCCACGAGCGTTCAATGCTCTTGTTGCCACACTGTCAACTTAGCTTTGGAAGGTATGGAAATCTAACTAGTTTCGAGAGTGATTCTACAAATCTTGGTAAATTTCTTTGGCTGCCTAGAACAACTCCTTCCTAGCTAGCTCCCATCATGAATATCAGCATTCTCTGTTCACTAAGAACATATATTCGAATCCGTTCTTCTGATGATTGTTTGGGGATGCAAACCTTGGTGTTTTAAGGCATGACTCCTGTGCATTAAGCGTCAAATGTATACCGTTACAGCAAATCAGGTGGCACACGTTAGCTGCGGGAACTGCAGGATGCTACTGATGTATCAGTATGGAGCACGCTCAGTGAAATGTGCAGTATGCAATTTTGTGACATCAATTGGTGTAAGTATAAAACTTTCATTCTATTGAATTACTGTTAGTTTCATCAGTTCAAGCATCATCTGAAAGCTCAGAACACACCAACAGAGCTTTGATAGTTCTATATTTCCATTGTCGTTTCTTACTCGAATCTGAAGAGAATCCGTCCATTCTAGTAGTAGTACCTCACACTATTAATGTCTTTCATTGTAGATGACAACAAGTGCGATCGATCAAAAAGCTTAATAGCTAAAGTTATCGTAAACATGGTTGTCCCAAATTCGACAACTGCGGCTTTGCAATATTCATAACGCCCTACACGGTGTTTGTCCGACTCAACAAGCGGAGGTTCTTTTTCGTATTCACTTGTATAGAGCTTTATTTCTGTGTGTGAACTTTAAATGTTTGCTTTTTTCGTCTTCATAGTCCTTGAATGATGTTTGTATGATTTAAGTAGTTTTGGCCTCCTTGGGGGGGAAAGAATATATATGGTATCAGACAACTTTCTATACTAAGCTGAGTGTAATTTTTACCCTCTCTTTGTGAACTGCACAAGAAGGTTTATATCAGATATCAGCTTTTTGAGATGTCAATTGCTTGCTTCGTTATCACTGCACAATGACCTGATCCATGTGAGTTTTGTTTAGTTTGTTTAGTTGGGACCAAAAGAGAGATAGATAGAGGATATGACTAAACTGCAACCTTTGAATTTAAACAACGTCCATTCTTCAACTCTTTTAAATTCCGATGGTCCAAGTCCACAGCTAGTAGATATTGTCTTTTTTGGGTTTTTCTTTTCAGGCTTCCCCTCAAGGTTTTTAAAACGCGTCTGTTAGGGAGAGGTTTTCATACCTATATAAAGAATGTTTCGTTCTCCTCTCCAACCGACGTGGGATCTCATAATCCACCCCCCTTCGAGGCTCAGCGTTTTTGCTGGCACTCGTTCCCTTCTCCAATCGATGTGGGACTCCCCAATCCACCCTCCTTCGAGGCTCCATTGCTTGATGTCTGACTTTGTTACCCTTTGTAACAACCCAAGCCCACCGCTAACAGATATTGTCTTATTTGAACTTTCCCTTCCGAGCTTTCCCTCAAGGTTTTAAAATGTATCTATTAGAGAGAGATTTCTACACCCTTAAAAGGAATGCTTTATTCCCCTCTCCAACCGATGTGAGATCTCACAGATTCCTACCCTATGGAATCCAAAATTGTTACATTTAACTTAAACCGACACGTGAGCCTTCCCGAGTTTGAAACCCATTGGATAAAAAATGTCATGGACTAGACCAGAAAGTAAGTAACAAAGGGGGTCCCGATGACGCGTTGAGTATGCTCGGAGAGCTACGAACATAGGGAAGATAATAACACAATGATCATTATCTTCACACTGTGATTGTCCAATAGTTTGCCTTCAAATTTTAAGCAGATCAGTACTTGTTGATGCTCCAACAAAACTGCCTGTCCCACAAATTAGTTCAATGTCTACCCTTCAAACCTTCCTCCAAAATGAACCGAAAGTATCGAGACCAAAATAATATCTAAACCTTTCACGATGTATATATGTCTGTCATCCAATGAATGGATAGATATTGAAGCCTATTTTAAAGTTCTTGTTTCTCTCAGCTAAATTATAGTCCTTTTCATCTAATTTGACCAGAAAATTGGCTGGAGGGGGTCCTCCTCCATTTATTTCTAGCTAGCTCATTGAGTACGAGGGAAACAATCAAGATCTCGTAATCCTCAAGCACAATTCATCCTAGCTGATACAGATCTCGGAGGCTAGATCGTCTTCAGACCATATCATGTCTTTTAGTATCAAACAAGGGAAACAACCTTGACACAAATATCTTCAGAAACCCAACTTGTTTCGAAAAAACTCGATCTTTTACTCAAAATAGATGGTTTGATATGGTAACATACAACAATATATTTTGATTAGAACGGAACAGTATGCTACAAGTCATCATCGTTCACATACAAAAGATCATAATCATACATGTGAAGGAGGCAAAAGTGGAGACAAAACAAGGTTATCTTGCAATAGCAACCACAGATTTGAAGATGTAACATTATAACCAGTTGGGTAAGCAGTGGGGGACCTGAATTATTGAATAGCAAAGAGTTTGTTCAAATGGGAATCTGATTTCCCTTTGATTTTCCCTCTTTATCTTGAAGCTCTTCAGCCTGACATTGACCTAAGAAAACAGAAGAATGACCAAACACAAATAATATGAACAACAGAAGCTTCCCCCCATCATACAAGCTCAAACAACTTCAATTAGACAACTTTTAGATCAATAATTTCAGGAGTTCTAGTAGTTTATCATTTTGTTCAATGAAATTAGCCGTGTTTTTACCTGTAGATCGAACAAATAGATCTATCAGTATGTCATCTAATACATATCTTTTGAAGTGAGGGAACTCTTTGATTTTAGCTTGACAAGCTACTTGCGTTTCCGAAAAAACGCATGAACTCTAGAATTTTTATAAAAGAAAAGAGGAATAAGTGCCAAGGGATTTGAGTGACTTGCCCTAATCAATAAGTAGGAGAGAGACGAGCAAGAGCACTGTTTTCAGGTTCTTATATGGTTCATTTTTTTTTCGTGTACATCTAAAATGTTTATTTTGGTCTCTCTACTTCCAAAATGTTCGTCTGGTCTTGGTATTTTTTAAAAGTGACCATTTTGACACGGATAAAAGTAAATATTTTAAGAGTACATATACCACCCTGAATCAAATCCGATGAATCAAATCCGAAAACTCTAGGACTAAAGTATGAACTTGATCCTCAATTTCTAATTGGAACATGATCAATGCCATGAAGAACACATTAATCAGAATATAACCTGGCTATTTCAATTCAGGTTCTAAAACTAAACCCTCCCCCCATCAAAAGTATTTGCATTCCTCCAAAATAAACTGCCTTCATTTTTAGTGTTCAAGAAGTACACAAACTTCCCATCAAACAGGATAAAGAGAAGGGTTAGTGATAAAAGAGAATGTCAAGTAATTCTAATATATTCTCCTCCTATGATATTAACAGTCATAAACCATACAGATAAAGAAAGAAGATGAAGGGTTTGAGCAGAGTAATGCTCCTCTACAGGATTCGTACATTCATGTCTCTGTCCATGGATCCTCCAGGATCAATAGTTTAGTTTATTCATCAGCCATGGCCAACTCTAGAGCATAGTCATCTCTCTCCTGGACAGTTTAATAAATCGTTTAAAACAACTTGTAACAAAGATAATTTAGATTTACTTTTATCATCTCCCACTAGACTTTGATATAGATTTAAAAGTAAAGAACTTACAATTGGCCCCCGAGCGAAGTATCTTCCAAATTGAAGCCAATATACCTGCATGCGTAGGGGATTGTTTAAAGAGAAAGTCTCAAACAGAGCAACATTTTATCAAACATTTTCACATTTTGACTTCGAGTTTTGGAACGATGACCCCATCCATTCCTCCATCACGAGAATCGCTGCATGAAAAATGATCATAGGACTCCAAAATGCCCAACATATAAAATTAGGCCAGACAGACAGAACTTTTGATTTAACCAATTCCAACTTTAGTATCAATGATTGGTTAACGTAAATTTGGCTCACTGAGAGAGTTACGAGGGGAAAATAGACTTATCAAGCTTGTAATTATAAAACTAAAGAAATTTGCTTCATTTCTCAAATTGAAATTTGAAACCATACCTCATCCTCATCTTGTGTTTCTACTTCAACATCTGAGGTTGGGAAACCTACGCAAAGAAGTGCATATCCCTGCAGTTTGGAGCACAATAACGAATTTCAATCGGAAATGCATTTAAATGAGATGATTAGATATATGATTTGCGGTATTCTTCTTCTTTTATCCTTTTCTATAAATTGTGCCAAAAAAAAACTACTAATCCGGTAAGCGAGACCTGCATTGGCACTACTCCAGTTCTAACCATGTTCAACCATGACAAATAAGTTCTTTAAAGAAGTAACTCTTAAGAGAATAATTCATATAGCTACGGTTGAGGATTATTGGAAGGGAATCCTACGATGGCTAATTTAGAGAATGATCCTGAGTTATAATCCACTCATTGGTACGAGACCTTTTGGAGAAGCCAAAAACGATGTCATGAGAGCTTATGCTCAAAGTGCTCAAAGTGGATAATACCATACCATTGCGGAGGGTCGTGATTCCTAACAACTACTTGTTGCTTAAACGTAGCTATAATCCACTCATCCAACTAAATAATAATAATCATAATAATAGAAGCATTCTAGGACCAGGTCTTGATTATTCTTCATTTTCCTAACCTGTAACCTGTAGAATACAAACTCAACTACGTTATTCTCATCCTCAATGAGCAGCAGTTGCTTCAACCATACCTAGACATACCTATACTAAATAACTTTGCCATGCTCACCTGGTCAAAAACTAAGATTAACAAACCCAAAATTCATATCTAGAATGAGTACCAGTTTTAGTTTACTAAAGCATCACAATGCATAATCTCAGATTTTGCTTCATGGCTTTTCCCCAGAAAATGAATCAATTCATATTTAAGAAAATTCAACATAGAAATCATGTGATTTCTGAATGGAAAACATTAAAGTACGACAGCATCCTCTTCATTTGGTAGAAATTTATTCCCAAAACAAAAAACAATAATAAGTCCAGAAATAAGTAAAACAAATTGCCTTTGATTTCAACTCAGCAGATATTCCAAGGGCTTCTGGCTGTCTAATTTGGCCTGATTTTATTCGAACAGCACAACTAGTGCAACAGCCTGTGATGAAACAAATATTTTCAGAATATGGCATATGAACCAACAATGGGGATCGAAAGGAATCATAAAATGGCTTCTTTGCAGGAAGTACCAGTCAAAAGAAGGGCAGGGNTTTATTCATCAGCCATGGCCAACTCTAGAGCATAGTCATCTCTCTCCTGGACAGTTTAATAAATCGTTTAAAACAACTTGTAACAAAGATAATTTAGATTTACTTTTATCATCTCCCACTAGACTTTGATATAGATTTAAAAGTAAAGAACTTACAATTGGCCCCCGAGCGAAGTATCTTCCAAATTGAAGCCAATATACCTGCATGCGTAGGGGATTGTTTAAAGAGAAAGTCTCAAACAGAGCAACATTTTATCAAACATTTTCACATTTTGACTTCGAGTTTTGGAACGATGACCCCATCCATTCCTCCATCACGAGAATCGCTGCATGAAAAATGATCATAGGACTCCAAAATGCCCAACATATAAAATTAGGCCAGACAGACAGAACTTTTGATTTAACCAATTCCAACTTTAGTATCAATGATTGGTTAACGTAAATTTGGCTCACTGAGAGAGTTACGAGGGGAAAATAGACTTATCAAGCTTGTAATTATAAAACTAAAGAAATTTGCTTCATTTCTCAAATTGAAATTTGAAACCATACCTCATCCTCATCTTGTGTTTCTACTTCAACATCTGAGGTTGGGAAACCTACGCAAAGAAGTGCATATCCCTGCAGTTTGGAGCACAATAACGAATTTCAATCGGAAATGCATTTAAATGAGATGATTAGATATATGATTTGCGGTATTCTTCTTCTTTTATCCTTTTCTATAAATTGTGCCAAAAAAAAACTACTAATCCGGTAAGCGAGACCTGCATTGGCACTACTCCAGTTCTAACCATGTTCAACCATGACAAATAAGTTCTTTAAAGAAGTAACTCTTAAGAGAATAATTCATATAGCTACGGTTGAGGATTATTGGAAGGGAATCCTACGATGGCTAATTTAGAGAATGATCCTGAGTTATAATCCACTCATTGGTACGAGACCTTTTGGAGAAGCCAAAAACGATGTCATGAGAGCTTATGCTCAAAGTGCTCAAAGTGGATAATACCATACCATTGCGGAGGGTCG
The DNA here is from genome assembly GCF_002806865.2 of Cucurbita pepo subsp. pepo. Classification (NCBI taxonomy): domain Eukaryota; kingdom Viridiplantae; phylum Streptophyta; class Magnoliopsida; order Cucurbitales; family Cucurbitaceae; genus Cucurbita; species Cucurbita pepo. The sequence continues at coordinate 4,783,770 of NC_036652.1, forward strand.
TGATTCCTAACAACTACTTGTTGCTTAAACGTAGCTATAATCCACTCATCCAACTAAATAATAATAATCATAATAATAGAAGCATTCTAGGACCAGGTCTTGATTATTCTTCATTTTCCTAACCTGTAACCTGTAGAATACAAACTCAACTACGTTATTCTCATCCTCAATGAGCAGCAGTTGCTTCAACCATACCTAGACATACCTATACTAAATAACTTTGCCATGCTCACCTGGTCAAAAACTAAGATTAACAAACCCAAAATTCATATCTAGAATGAGTACCAGTTTTAGTTTACTAAAGCATCACAATGCATAATCTCAGATTTTGCTTCATGGCTTTTCCCCAGAAAATGAATCAATTCATATTTAAGAAAATTCAACATAGAAATCATGTGATTTCTGAATGGAAAACATTAAAGTACGACAGCATCCTCTTCATTTGGTAGAAATTTATTCCCAAAACAAAAAACAATAATAAGTCCAGAAATAAGTAAAACAAATTGCCTTTGATTTCAACTCAGCAGATATTCCAAGGGCTTCTGGCTGTCTAATTTGGCCTGATTTTATTCGAACAGCACAACTAGTGCAACAGCCTGTGATGAAACAAATATTTTCAGAATATGGCATATGAACCAACAATGGGGATCGAAAGGAATCATAAAATGGCTTCTTTGCAGGAAGTACCAGTCAAAAGAAGGGCAGGGGAAAATGTTTAGTTCTACTTTTTCAATGTAAATGATTTTTATCTGGTCGTAAACCATTCTGTTATTTGGGTTTCTTACACAGAGTGACCATGAAGGTACAGTTACATTCATTAAAATGTATCAAAACTATGGTTAGATTTTCTACGGATGTGTGTACTTTGTTCGAATCATGGCGCTAATTTATCGAAAACGTCACGCATTAGAATCCCATTTTGATGCCTATGCTTACCAAAATAAGTCTATGGGTTCATAAATCCACAATCTTCAGAAGTAACTACAATTTTTATGACAAATTTCAGCTTTCAAGTGACAAAGATCACTAGCAAACAAGTGAAATTACTGATACAACGCCCATACTTTCTATGATCAATGGTATTACTCATTGACATAAATTATAAACACGACAAAGTTCATCAATAATTGGTGAATTAGGGAACAATACCGTGCCTGCAAGCAAAAGGAAGAGATATGCTCTGAGCTTCGGCAGTGTGTAATATGTACTGATCCTGCAATTTTTTAATCGATTACCCGCGCCTCATAAGTCATTACCGTTAAACAATAAGAGAACATCTACTGGCACACACTAGAAATAAAAAGAGAGTTCAGAACTTCGAATTCCCAAACTCAAATCAATTTATACTCTTCAAAGACAGATCACAACAATATGTAAAACAAGGAGAAACGCGTTAAATCGATCTACAAAGTTGAAATCTCATTCAAAAGGCGAAAACAATCTCATTCAAAAGGCGAAAACAATCTCATCGACGCAATAAAAATTAAATAAAAAGAAAAAGGACTTATGTTCGTTCCATTTCTACAAGAGCAAAGTGAAAATGGCGCCGTACCTCAGGAACAACGAACTCATGAACAACGCCTCTCTCTCTATCGTGAACGGTGACCTTATGAGTGGGAATCGAAGGAGAACCGCTGTCGGTCTGGACTGCGACGCCGACAGCTGCCTGAAGCTCAGATGACGTCGTTTTTCGGCGACATTTCAAGATGTCAGAGAATCGACCGTTTCGATTTGTCGAGACGAATCTTCGGAAGGAATTTGGCTTCAAATTTACAGAACGGAAGGAAGTGCAGGGAAGAAGAACGTCCATTGGTGAGGTTGATTTTTGAAGCTCCGGCGAGTGAGTTTCAGTTGTGTGCAGTGATGAGATAACGTAATCAGAGAATAACAAAGGAAGAGGAAGAGAAGCAGTTATATGCTGTTGTACAATCTATTCCAAGAATTTGTAGGAACCATTATCAACCGTTGATTTAGTTGACTTTCATAGTCAAATGTTTTTCTAACTATAAAACTTAATTTAGAATAAGTTCTTCAAGTATAAGAGGTTTCTTTTAATTTGGAAAAATAATAATTTTTATTGTATTGATAATGAATTCTAAATTTTCAAATTTAAATTTAGTTAAATACTTCCGCCCGCAGATTTCTTCGAGAACAATCATAAATACTTTGAAGTAACTACTCAACAATTGGGCCATTCGAGTGGTAGATTTCTTCAAGAACAATCATAATTACTTTTTTTTATTATGAATCTACTACCAGAAACTCGTTCAAATTCGTCTCATTCATAAGGAGTTGAGGCTTTCTTTGTTTACTAGGGTTGAAGGGAAAGAAAAGCAAAGAGAACCGACCGTAAAATAGTTTTACCAGGGGCAGGCAATGGAATTATGAAACCGAGTTGTAGAGGTTTAGGGGATTGAACTACTGAACCTATCCCTTACTGTGTTTGAATCAATTCATTAGCAGCTTGACAGTCGAATAAATTCATTCAATCCTTCACCTATCCGAGTTTACTGTGTTTGAAAGGAACTAGGCTATCTACCGCTTTTAACCCTGTTTGCATAGATTCGTGCACAGATTTTGTGTAATCTTTTAGAGACCTATCAATGCTCGAAAGACATGATCTTTCATAAAATAGATTCCAATTCGAAGAGTGTATAACCACATGAATAAGCGCACACTAACCCGTCAATTTTGGATCCAATTTGAAATTTTCCTTGGGAGGAGGTATCGGGAAGGAGTGAAAGTATCAAACGACTTAATACAAACTACAATATAAGCATAACTCAATTAACATATACTCCACTCGAGTTCAAAGTTCGAATCTTCGATACTTCAAAAGAAAAAACGAGAACAATGGAATGCAGCACCAAGAAAATTGGAAATAATTTTGGATCCAATTTGGAATTTTACTTGAGAGGTATCGGAAGGAATGAAAGTATCAAATGACCTAATACAAACTACAATATAAACATAACTCAATTAACATATACTCCGCTCGAGTTCAAAGTTCGAATCTTTGGTACTACAAAAGAAAAAAGAAAACAATGTAGTGCAGTATCAAGAAAACGGGAAATAATTTTGGATCGGGAGGTATTGGGAAGGAATGAAAGTATCAAACCACCTAATACAAACTACAATATAAGCATAACTCAATTAACATATACTCCGCTCGAGTTCAAAGTTTGAATCTTTGGTACTTCAAAAGAAAAAACGAAAACAATGGAGTGTAATATCAAGAAAACTGGAAATAAAAATGGAATCAAATCATTAACTTTGAATGGTTTTAACACACATAATAAACATTCTAGTGAATTTTGAATTCACACCACACCCATCTGAGCTCACTATACTAAAAAAATCATACAATTCATACAACTAATACCTAGAGGACTATCCATGAAATGCAACCCTATGACAAGTGAAGAACAGGTGAAGAACAAGTGAAGAACAAGTGAAGAACAAGACAGATTAAACAACTTAAAGCTGCAGATTCAAATGGTTAGTGTGTTAGTGGCCATTTCTGTTTCTCTTTTACCTCCTCCACCTTTAGGGTTCAATGATCAGCAGCACAACCATAACGCTTGAGAAAGAACCGGGTATCTAAGCCTCTAATGTAGACTCCTTAATAAAGTTGATGCAAGCTTCGGTACTGTATGCGAAGCTTTCTCGTCATCAAAACCGACACAGATCATCCTCATAACTTGACCATCATGTGCAAATAAACTTAAAATATCGAACCTTGGACACGAATGCGTGAAGGGATCAGTTTTCTCAGGTTTTTTTTCCCCTTCATACCAATAGCAATCTACCTTGATGTTCAATACACTGTTGAAGTTTACCTTCCTGCAATATAACCTGCTTCTCTACTTTAGCTGGTCTGTTTCTATTATTTATCTGAAATCGAGGAAACGCCTTGTGATGGTCTGTAGTACTGGCTGGTATCTCAGGTAAGACCTCATCCAGGAACTGTTCGGCTACATCTCCATCTTCATCAACTCGAAGGCGCTTAGCATACCATGTTAAACCCTGAATGTGCGAAAATATATCAAAATTAAGAAACACGCCATCATAGTAATCTTGCAAATGAAAAAAACCCATCATTTCATTTCACCAGTAAAAAGTCCTAGTACCATTGAATGAGTACAATGGAAGGAAAACTTGCAAATATTAGAAACCATGTCGTGACTCGAGATCACCCATCATGTAGATGAAGCAGAGTTAAGGTCTCATTAGAATAAGATCCCTCAGTGCATATATATATATATATATATATATATATATATATATAATGATACAGATGGATCAGATTATGATTTCGATTGGCGGATCACTCTGGTGAATGGAGAAGAAATAGCCTACACCCTAAGTTTGCATCAAAAGGTTTCTCTTTATTTTAGAAACTAAACGGGAAGTCATTTTGTTTGGCTATGGTTTTAATTCTTTTGATTCCAATTTCAAGCTTATTTAGAATGTAAATGATTATAACCCCGGAATCCAATTGAAACTTAAACTGACTTTAGGTTACGTTTTCCATGGAAACATAGTATTAGTAGGTTTATGTGAGATACCACATCGGTTGGAGAAGGGAACGAATCCTTCTTTATAAGGGTATGGACACCTCTCCCTAGCAGACGCATTTTAAAAAACTTTTAGAAGAAGTCAGAAAGGACAATATCTGCTACCGGTGGTGGACTGTTGCAGTTTCTTAGTTACAAAGGCCCTTGTAGATAGTCGGAGTAGGATTCGGTGTTTGTTTAACTTTTAATAAAGTCCCTTTGAACTGACACTATCGTTCGAGACAAGAATCAATAAAATGGAAACAGAGTTGTTTGCTCAAGTTCAACTCTTCCCTGGCTCAATTTTCTTTCCCCTTAATTGCTGCTTATGTATCTTATCTGCATTGTATTCACAACGCATTGATTTAACATGTCTCATCACTCACGTATACTTGATATCCATCACATTCATTAATCATTGGCAAGACAATAATATCACAAAGAAGCTCTTAACAGCTGAAATCAGAAACTTAAATGGCTCTAATCGTTTAGCATCCTCCCTGCAGAAAAGTATTTACTAGACGAACGCTATTTCGTTGTCTTCTAGTTTACTTTGGATATGAATCATTTCAATCGTTAAAACATGAGGGGGGGAATAACAAAGATTAAGAACAGTTGATAAGCATTTACTTTAACGAGGCTGTGTTAGCAACATTCATAAATTCCAAAAGAAACTAATTTCAAACAAAGTTATGGTCAAAAGATATCTGAGCTCACATAAAAAAATGCACGAACCCATTTTCATTGAATCGCAGACAAAAAAAAAAGATAGGAAATCCAATAATCAACATGCGTATTAGAAGCAGAACATAAATTTAAACTCATAGTGACCTACTCCGAACAATGACGACAAAAGATTTTCGACGTAACTAACGGGTTTGAACTATGGAAATAAATCCGCTGACCTCGACCATTAGACTCGCCTTATAGGATGAATTGCCAAATTAATTCATGAAACAACGGAAAGCACAATCCAGCAGTCATGCGAAAATTAAAAGAGAGAAAGAAAAAAAAAACTGATAATAGAATGGACCTGAACTCCACCATCACGTGAAGTAGAGGGAAGAAGAACAGGACCGGGTTGCGGACGATTGACAGCGACCTGAGCTGGGACGCTAAAGCCCCGCCGAGCCTGATTATCGGAATCAACGTCTTCATCTTCGTGCTTGACGTCGTGAGCATCGTCCTTGGAAAGCCCTAGAATTCCTGCAATCTTCCTGAAGAACCGCATCTCCACCTTGCAACGATGAAGGATCGAATTGATTGAATCAGAGAGAGAAGGAGATGTTGAGAAAGAAAAAGGGCGGAATTCGATTGCCGGGTTTCTGAATTCTGGGATCGTTGGAGATTTTGTATGCTTTTTCTCCGACGGATACTTTTAAACTCGCTGTAAACGAGGTTCTGAAATTTATGCTACACCGAATAATATAACAAAATCTTCGGTTTTTTATTTTTTATTTTCTATTTATTTATTTATATTTTATTCTAAAAAGTCAGTTTTTTAAAATTTTATGACTAAAAAAATTGTCGTAATTAAAAATAAATAATTAAATTGTTATGTCTAATTAGTTATTAGAATTATAATGAGTTATTAGACTATTTTTAAAATTCATATAGATAGAAACTTAAATGTTCAAATACCTTTAAATATTTTGATAAACAAGAAAATACAAATTAAATTTCTAAACATAATAGCAATTTTTATTATTATTATTATTTATTATTATTATTTTTTTTTTTTTTTTTGCTTTTAATGTGATAAAAAAGTCAATTAGTCTCATTTTATTCTCTATTTTATCAAATTTTAAAATTTTTAATTATCAGTCTCATCTCTGCCACTTATTTCATTCTCATTATCAGTTTATCACTGCTACCTATTTCATTATTTCATGAAATTTGTAATTATCAATCTTATTTCTATCACCTATTTTATTCTGATCTTTGCCACCTATTTTATTCTCTATTCCATGAAAATTTTTAATTATCAGTCTCATCTCTATCGCATATTTCATTCTTATCTCTGCCACCTATTTCATAAATTTTTAATGATCAATCTCATCTCTGTCACCTAATTATTCAGTCACATCTCTGTTATCTCTGCCACCTATTTCATAACCTAATTATTCAGTCACATCTCTGTTATCTCTGCCACCTATTTCATAAATTTTTAATGATCAGTCTCATCTCTGTCACCTATTTCATTCTTATCTTCTCACTTATTTCATTCTCTATCTTATGAAAAAATTTAATTTTTTTTTTGTGAAGATCATTCCCTATCCTATGAAAAAATTTAATTTATTTTTGTGAAGATCGGAGTAGAGATTCAAAAATTTTAAATTTATTTTTGTGGGGATGCCGGGATTCTCCCCCGATAAAATTTGTAGAATCAGGTTCCCAACAAATAATTGTTTTCCGTTTATTATTCTTTTTTAAATAATAATTTAAAGTCTTCATTTTTTCAATATTAATATTTATTAAAAACACGGTAAAAAAAATCATAATAAACCAATATGAATTAAACAATCTAACTAATATATATATATATATATATATAAACGTGTTAAAAATATATTTATATTAATTGGAGCACAAAAGATCGAGTGGGGAGGGAGAATATAATACCGTCCCCGACTCTATATAGCTAATAGGAAAAAAATGTTTTTCACTAAACGAGAAATCCCCTTCTCATTCGAAGCAAGTCTCCACGAATAAAACGGACATCTGTACAAACAAAACACCAATTATTATCCCAAAATTTGATGATTAATTCTCTTCTTACCATTGTTATCGTCGAACCGATGCAACAACCCTCGAACGAACATTGTTCGAACACGACATACTAATTCCAATTGCATATAATTTCAACACTTACACTTGACGTTTAAACATCATAACATTGATCAGAAGCCAACATCAAAGAAATTGATTCAAAAACAAACAAGAACTTCACTACAAGGCCTTGATTACAACAGAAAGCAGCCAGAAGAAACAATCTCGTTTATGTTATGCAGAAAAAAATAAGCAGAAAGGAAGGAAGGAGGAAAGAATATAGAAGTTTGGTTTATAAACATCAGAAGCAACTTCTAAAATGCTCATATGATCCATCAAAGATCATCACTCTCTCCATGAAAGCTTCTCTTATATACCCTCGAATAATCACGGTGTCAGCGAGAAAGCTGTGAACGTTCTCTATCCGTCCATTCAAAATTTTCCTTTCTCTACACTTCGTTAATTCTAACATCGGATCTCGTACGATCCAGCTTTAGTTATGTAACGAACCCATTCGACTGTGTTGTAACCACTCTTCTCCCACACCTGAAGAACAAATTGAAAAACAAAAAACTTCATTTCGAACGACAGCCTGAGAGAGTTCGCACTCACGTTCCTAAAACTATCATGCAACTGCATATGCTCGAACTCCATTCATATTACTCGAGAATTTTCTAGTACCAATCTGTTTGGAATGACTTTTCAAGTGCTTAAAAATAGGAAAAAACAAGAAATACCTTTAGGAAACGAACTCGTAAACCAGATGCCGTGAACATGGGAACCTGTTAACCGAAAACGATAAATATTTTATGAACATAAAATACTTTGAACAGTTATCAGTCTCAGGCTAACTCTTTAACAACATGCAAGTTCCAATGAAACAGTTCTAAGAACATTTGCGCATCAAAACGACGATGAAGAACGAGCGTAACGAAACCATTAAATCGACCCAACAGAGCAGGAGCAGAAAGCACGTGCTTACGATACCGTTAAAAGAAAATTCATCGATGCATCATTGCTAAACTAGTATGCTAAGGTTAAATCTATGAGAACCTGAAACTCCATCTGAATTGGTGGCCGTGTCCAAGCCTTCCTTTCAGTTATCGTAGAAATCAGCTCGACTTCTGCGCTCATGGTTGGTTCCGTTTGTCCAGGGAATTTTCTGATCCTGAAATTGACACAAATAAAAATCTAAGCCACAACTGCATATCATTAAACGTGAGACCGAACATAATGAGAGGCCGTATAAAGAAAATCATAGTGTATCAATTACGAGCTATCGAGAAAATCGTAGATAATATAAGAAGGATCGCATAAATCCTATCTCATTACTCAAATATAAGAGTATGCATGCATGAAGAACATGTATAATGAGAAAAAGAAAGCAACTACACGAGCACGTAATAAGTGAGACCAAAACACGAATCCAGAAATCGAAGTGAGAACGAAGATTAAACCCAAACTAAAACGAAAAAATGAAGAAATTTGTAATAAATGGAAAAATTATAGACGATATAATATCGCAAAGATGACTAACTGCACGAATATCTATGATACAATATGCAAGCGTTACAACGTATTTGTCTGAAGAAAATACCAGAAACTATGGAAAATACTTACTTCCACACAATGCAGTCGATCGAGGCATTGTACTTGGCTCGACCGGATGTCACTTGGAAACTAGTTTTAGCTGTCTGCTTTGGAACGGGAATTTTAATGACCACGCCAAGAGCAAACATTTTCGCACCGAAGACACTCTTCACCTGAAGGCCAGTAGATAATGCACTTAAGAAGCATTGTAGAACTTGATGCATTAAGATAATGAAATTTAGAGAACCACAAACCTTAACATTAACTTCCATATGTGTCCTACCAAGCTCCTTAATTGTTGGGAGTACTCGAAATGGAAGATTAACACCCTCAGTAATACGATATCTGCATCAAAAGAAAATGAACAATATTAGATATAGAAGAAATACCTTGCACGTATGAGGGAGTAAGCATGAAAATGGAATGAACTCTCAGTGTGCCTCTATGAGATCCCACGTTGGTTGGAGAGAGGAACGAAGCATTCCTTATAAGGGTGTGTAAACCTCTCCCTAGCAGATGCCTTTTAAAAACCTTAAGGGGGAAACCCGAAAGGGAAGTCCAAAGAGGACAATATTTGGTAGGGTGGGCTTGGGCCTTTATAAATAGTATTAGAGGCAGACGTTGGGCGGTGTGACAGCGAGAACGTTGGGCTCCCAAGGGGGTGGATTGTGAGATCTTACATCAGTTGGAGAGGGGAACGAAGCATTCCTTATAAAGTGTGGAAATCTCTCCCTAGCAGACGCGTTTTAAAACCATGAGGTTGACGGCTATACATAACGAGCCAAAGCAGACAATATCTGCTAGCAATAGACTTGAGCTGTTACAAATGGTATCATAACCAGACACCAGGCGGTGTGCCAACAAGGACGCTAGGCTCCTAAGGGGGGGTGGATTGTGAGATCCCACATCAATTAGAGAGGAGAATGAAGCATTCATTATAAGGGTGTGTAAACCTCTCCCTAGCAGACGCGTTTTAAAAACCTCGAGGGAAAGTCCGAAAAGGAAAGCCTAAAGAGGACAACATCTACTAGCGGTGGGCATGGGCCGTTACACCCTCCAACAAAAAGTTATTCATTTTCTGTCTCTATACATTCTACACATATGGTGGGGTCCATTGTCCTTCCCTTTATAAGAGATAATGGATCACATGGATGATTTTTGCATGAGATGCACAATAAAAGTTCTGTGAGGGCACAACTAATAAATCTCATACTCACGTACGGATAAGAAATTGAATTAACATTTAAAATAATTGCAAAAGCACTCAAATTCGCTACATAAAGTACAGACGCGCATGACACGCCGATAGGCACGGCAATAAACGTCACGGGGTGGAAAACTTCCATACTTCATCAAAATGAAGATGGTATATTCTATATTGGTAATAACTAAACTTAATGGAAGCTAGATGCTCAAAGGAATTAAAAGGAAAAGCTAAGTTCTCAACTTTAAACAACACATGAGACAGATTAAAAATTTGAGCTCACTTCATCAATTCAAATTCGCCATCGGGTGGCACAAAGCTGACCGTCTTCTCCGAGTTAAACCTCGTCAAATTTACACATTGATGAAAAGTAACATCATCAAGCTCAATTGTTTTACCACTGCAAAATAAATCATAAAACAAAATATGCATACCTTATTAGATGAAATATCACAGCAAAAAGAAACATGAGAAACCAAAATTTCTTCTTCAATCATATGATAGATTGTTCACCATCACATTGAAAAAGACGAGAAAAGTGGAACCATTCAACTACTTATAATTGTTTTTATTGCTTCTTATATAAGTTCGGGCAAATAGTAAGAATCAATTGCACAAGACAACTTAGTTTAACATGAAAGTTCTCTACAACTGATTTTGATTGCAGATTAAGCCAAAATGGAGAAGGATAGCTCCATGATACATGTGAAGTTAAATAAAAGCGCAAAAACCTGACTCACTAACTGTAACAACCCAAGCTCACCACTAGCAAATATTGTCCTTTTTAGGCTTTCCCTTAAAGGGCTTCTTCTCAAGGTTTTAAAATGCGTCTACTAAGGAGATTTCTACACCCTTATAAGGAATGTTTTGTTCCCCTCTCCAACCGATGTGGGATCTCATAATCCACCCCCCCGGGGGTGCAGCGTCCTCGCTGGAACACTGCCTAGTGTATGGCTCTGTTACCATTTGTAACAACTCAAGCCCACCACTAGTAGATATTGCCCTCTTCGACCTTTCCCTTAAAGGGCGGTGTCTGGCTCTGTTACCATGTAACAACTCAAGCCCACCACTAGTAGATATTGCCCTCTTCGACCTTTCCTTTAAAGGGCGGTGTCTGGCTCTGTTACCATTTGTAACAACTCAAGCCCACCACTGCCCTCTTCAAGCTTTCCTTTAAAGGGCTTCCCCTCAAAGGTTTTAAAACGCGTCTACTAGGGAGAGGTTTCCACACCCTTATAAGAAATGTTTCGTTCCCCTCTCCACCCGATGTGGGATCTCACACTAATACACAAAGATAACATCAAATCTAGTCTTAAGCGTCCTTTCTCTTAACAAATAAAAGGTGAAAAAAGAAGAAGAAATACAACATGAAGAAAGAGAAAGACCATTTGTTTCTTGTAAAAAAAAAAAAAAAAAAAAAAAACGAAAAAGAAAGAGCAACACCAACATGTGAAAAACTAATATTCATCCTAGTTCAATAACCCTGCATCCATGTACTGGGCACATTGATGAGATATCCTATTTAAAAGGTTAAGTTTGGTCCTTGAACTTTCGAGGTTGTGTCTATTAAGTCTATGAATTTTGAAAGATTTATATTAGTAATACGTCTAGCACTGAACTTTCAATCTTCCATCAAATAAGTCCACGTTGTTAACTTCTTCATTTTAACACGGGCACTAAGGCACGTGACATGCTCCAGTCCAATTTTGAGTTGTTAAGAAGACTTCGAAAATTGACATCGACAAAAAATCAACAAAAGAAATATTTTTAAGACTTCTTAAAAGAACTTACCAAGCAAATCAGAAGTTTTTTGAACAACACTACAATAAAATCATAACAAACTACAAACAATTACGTCTTCCTTTCATGTTACTATCATTGATATAGTAAAAGAAACCAAAAGAACCATAGAAGATGCACAATGTACAGCCACACAATACAAACACAGATAAAAATAATCATGAATAACGAACGAAATTCAGTTGAAACAGAGAAGAGTTGATGATGCTAAATAACTAATTAAGTACGACGAAAAAGAAAAAATAAAGTAGGTTTAGACGGCCGAGATAAATCAATAAAAAGTAGTATCGTTGTCGAGTGTCATTAAAATCTCCCATGAGAAACTACCTCTTATTTGGACGGGACTTCATTTGCGACTCTTTCTCAAGTCCAATCTTATCATTTAAACCCAACTTTAGATCAGGCATTCCAGAAAGAAAGCACTTCATAAGAATCTTCCCGGTAACGTCACAACGTAGAACGCTACCTATGATCACCAATATTTTATAAGGTTCCACAACAGATATGTGATACAGAAGGAACCTTAAAAGCTATTATCTACCTTTTGAAGACATCAGAAGGTTTACACTTTCAACAATATCCAAAAAGACCTGCATAGAAAAGGTTCAGAATTTAGTTCGTTTCTTAATTCGTGCAAGCAAAAAAAGAAAGAATCATCATTCACCTCATTTTTTTTATATACAAGGCCTTCCCTTCGCCAACCGACAGCACCTGTGACTTGTAAAGTTGCATTTGGGACAGGTTTATCTGAAGGCTTTTTTAGCACAAGGTGCAAAATAAAAGGAACAAAATGAAAAGATTTCAGTAAAAATCACTTGTTTATAAACAGACATTTATTCCTCTTTAAAATATTTTTACTTTTGCTACAAGAGAAAATTTAATTGATTTCGATGAACTTCACGAGTATAAGAGGACGAGAAATCCTCTTAAGAAATACAAATGGCCAGAAAATTACAAAGAGTGAGAGAGAGATGTAGAAAGAAATTGTAAGGTGCAGGAACGTTATAGCTAAGCATTCTATGCTCAAAATCTGTTGGAAAATATAAATATTATCTAACCTTGGAAGAGAATGGCGAGCGAACTCCTTCCTGAGTGATATATAGTTTTAGAATTTCAGGTGAGAGGTTTTGTGGGTAACCGAAATCCATTATTTCTGCAATTGCAAGGCAGATATCAGCCTTCAACTCGTTTCCACGACACAAATGCCTCTATTTCTAAGACAATAATAAAAAGGCAACATATATAACATGTATGTCTAATTGTAAGCTTATACATAAACTTCTAGTAAATACACGTGCACACTTTTAGAAGGCATCACATACCATCCAAAAGCTCGTAAATAAGAACAAAATTGTTTCGAATTGCATCTTCATCGAAAGCCCCACCAAAATAAGATTTGAACAGTGCAACAGCCTGTAAGCAAAACTAAATCATAAGTTCCATCAAAATAAAATATGCTTCCTTTATTATTTAGCTACTTGAGCAAAATCTTCTTCAAATATCCTAAAAGGAAGCTAAATATAAACTCGAAAATAGTTGATTAATCAAACATGGAACTTAAATCATGAAGGTAAAGAATGTTACACCAAAGCATACAACCACGAAGAAAATGCTAACTACCTCAACCACGAACTTGAATGCACAAGCTACATTTGCATTGCTGCTTACAACAATCACAATGTATACATTGCTAATTCTCATGTAAAAGAAAGAGCAACCACCAATCTGCCTCACCGGGCACGTGCCAAGTTCTTTTGTTTGCATTATATGTGTTCGGAAGGCATCCACCATATTTCCGCTGCGAATTTATTAGGTGTAAAAAGTTAATCCGCATAACTTAACGAGAAAACACAACGATGCATAAAAATTGTATCCATACGCTGTATTAAGCAATATTCCATCCGTGCAATAATACCTGCCTAATAGAATTAACTAAATACCTTTGAAACTATTACTACATACCACACTTTTAGAAGCTTAAGAAAGTCATTTTGGCTTACCACCATCTTTATCTCATAAGGTATGCAGATTGCATAATAGTTTGTCTAAAAGGGGCTTCTCTAAGGCTTCATCAAATAACCCGACGAAAAAAATGACATAATCCACACGTGTATACGGGTTTCCTACATTGAGACATAACGTAAATTACCATCTAACTCATCTTCTTGGCCTTGTTCTTTTCTCTATACTCATCTTATTTTTCTTCCCATCCCTCCCTACTCATCTTCTTCTTATTTTTCTTCTCTAATCATCTTCTTTCGACTCTTCCCCTTCTTCATGATTGAGGCAAGTGCTCGTGCACCATTGTGACTAAAACGCGCAAAAGGCGAGCACCTCCCATCGCCCCTCACCATAGGCTCTAAGTGTACAATGAAAACACTGATTGATACCAAACAAGTAACAGCGAGGATCTACAATTCGCTGAAAAATGATTCAGTTGATCACCTCAGACTCAATTACAAAGAATCTCAACAATGCCCATTGCTTTAGAAACCCTTCCAACGATCAAAACTTAAATTGTAAGCTCGACCCAATAAATGAAATCATATAATCCAGACTTATAAGCAATATAGACACACTACGAACCCTCTTACGTGAACATCCAGAATAGAAATTGGAACTCAGAAAATAAAAAGAGGTAAAATTACCCGACATCGTCACGGTAGAGACGATTAATGAGAACATCCCCTCGGAGATTGAGGAAGTAAATGGCGGAAGCAGCCACTGGCATGTCTGATCCACCAACAAAAATGAGAAACTATGAGAGCAGGGAGGAGATGAAGAAGTGATGAGATCTGGGGAATTGGAGGGGTGGGAAAGTTTTGGTGGAGAAGTGGAAATTGTTGGGAAAGGATTTCTATGATTCTTCTGCAACTATGAAACTCAAAATTGTTGACCGAGCCCCATGTCCCAAAATGCAATACAAAAAAGCAAGAGAAAAGGGAAAAAAAAAAAAAAAAAGGAAATGGAAGCCGCTCTTTTATCAGAGCCAGGTTTCGATCCTGGGACCTGTGGGTTATGGGCCCACCACGCTTCCGCTGCGCCACTAGTAGAAAAAGAAACCAGTAATGTCTGAAAATTGATTATAAAAAGAAAAGAAAAAAAAATAAACGGAAGCCACTCTTTTATCAGAGCCAGGTTTCGATTCTGGGACCTGTGGGTTATGGGCCCACCACGCTTCCGCTACGCCACTCTGATTGCTAAAAAGGAAATCAGTAATGTCTGGAAATTGATTATAAAAAGAAAAGAAAAAAAAATATCAGAGCCAGGTTTAGATCCTGGGACCTATGGGTTATGGG